>NC_056726.1:1685496495-1685763995 GCF_019279795.1 Protopterus annectens
AACTCTTGTTTCCTCCTCCTTTTCTTCCTGAGGTGATACAGACCTAAGTAATTTGTTAAACTCTTGTTTCCTCTTCCTTTACTTCCTGAGGTGATACAGACCTAAGTAATTCGTTAAACTCTTGTTTCCTCTTCCTTGTCTTCCTGAGGTGATACAGACCTAAGTAATTCGGTAAACTCTTGTTTCCTCTTCCTTGTCTTCCTGAGGTGATACAGACCTAAGTAATTCATTAAACTCTTGTTTCCACTTCCTTTGCTTCCTGAGGTGATACAGACCTAAGTAATTCGCTAAAGTCTTGTTTCCTCTTCCTTTTCTTCCTGAGGTGATACAGACCTAAGTAGTTCGTTAAACTCTTGCATCCTCTTCCTTTTCTTCTTGAGGTGATACAGACCTAAGTAATTCGTTAAACTCTTGTTTCCTCTTCCTTTTCTTCCTGAGGTTATACATACCTAAATAATTCATTAAACATGTTTCCTCTTCCTTTTCTTCCTAAGGTGATACAGACCTAAGTAATTTGTTAAACTCTTGTTTCCTCTTCTTTACTTCCTGAGGTGATACAGACCTAAGTAATTTTTTAAACTCTTGTTTCCTCTTCCTTTTCTTCCTGAGGTGATACAAACCTAAGTAATTTGTTAAACTCTTGTTTCCTCTTCCTTTACTTCCTGAGGTGATACAGACCTAAGTAATTTGTTAAACTCTTGTTTCCTTTTCCTTTTCTTCCTGAGGTGATAAAGACCTAAGTAATTTGTTAAACTCTTGTTTCCTCTTCCTTTACTTCCTGAGGTGATACAGACCTAAGTAATTTTTTAAACTCTTGTTTCCTCTTCCTTTTCTTCCTGAGGTGATACAGACCTAAGTAATTTGGTAAACTCTTGTTTCCTCTTCCTTGTCTTCCTGAGGTGATACAGACCTAAGTAATTCGTTAAACTCTTGTTTCCTCTTCCTTTTCTTCCTGAGGTGATACAGACCTAAGTAATTCGTTAAACTCTTGTTTCTTCTTCCTTTTCTTCCTGAGGTGATACAGACCTGAGTAATTTTTTAAACTCTTGTTTCTTCTTCCTTTACTTCCTGAGGTGATACAGACCTAAGTAATTCGTTAAACTCTTGTTTCCTCTTCCTTGTCTTCCTGAGGTGATACAGACCTAAGTAATTCAGTAAATTCTTGTTTCCTCTTCCTTGTCTTCCTGAGGTGATACAGACCTAAGTAATTCGTTAAACTCTTGTTTCCACTTCCTTTTCTTCCTGAGGTGATACAGACCTAAGTAATTCGCTAAACTCTTGTTTCTTCTTCCTTTTCTTCCTGAGGTGATACAGACCTAAGTAATTCAGTAAACTCTTGTTTCCTCTTCCTTTTCTTCCTGAGGTGATACAGACCTAAGTAATTCAGTAAACTCTTGTTTCCTCTTCCTTTTCTTCCTGAGGTGATAAAGGCTTAAGTAATTCGTTAAACTGTTGCATCCTCTTCCTTTTCTTCCTGAGGTGATACAGACCTAAGTAATTCGGTAAACTCTTGTTTCCTCTTCCTTTTCTTCCTGAGGTGATACGGACCTAAGTAATTTGTTAAATTCTTGTTTCCTCTTCCTTTACTTCCTGAGGTGATACAGATCTAAGTAATTCAATAAACTCTTGTTTCCTCTTCCTTGTCTTCCTGAGGTGATACAGACCTAAGTAATTCGGTAAACTCTTGTTTCCTCTTCCTTGTCTTCCTGAGGTGATACAGACCTAAGTAATTTGTTAGACTCTTGTTTCCACTTCCTTTTCTTCCTGAGGTAATACAGACCTAAGTACTTCGGTAAACTCTTGTTTTCTCTTTTTCCTGAGGTGATACAGACCTAAGTAATTCGGTAAACTCTTGTTTCCTCTTCCTTTTCTTCCTGAGGTGATAAAGACCTAAGTAATTCGTTAAACTCTTGCATCCTCTTCCTTTTCTTCTTGAGGTGATACAGACCTAAGTAATTTGTTAAACTCTTATTTCTTCTTCCTTTTCTTCCTGAGGTGATACAGCCCTAAGTAATTCATTAAACTCTTATTTCCTCTTCCTTTTCTTCCTGAGGTGATACAGACCTAAGTAATTCGTTAAACTCTTGTTTCCTCTTCCTTTTCTTCCTGAGGTGATACAGATCTAAATAATTCGGTAAACTCTTGTTTCCTCTTCCTTGTCTTCCTGAGGTGATACAGACCTAAGTAATTCGTTAAACTCTTGTTTCCTCTTCCTTTTCTTCCTGAGGTGATACAGACCTAAGTAATTCGGTAAACTCTTGTTTCCTCTTCCTTTTCTTCCTGAGGTGATACAGACCTAAGTAATTCGGTAAACTCTTGTTTCCTCTTCCTTTTCTTCCTGAGGTGATACAGACCTAAGTAGTTCGTTAAACTCTTGCATCCTCTTCCTTTTCTTCTTGAGGTGATACAGACCTAAGTAATTCGTTAAACTCTTGTTTCCTCTTCCTTTTCTTCTGGAGGTTATACATACCTAAATAATTCATTAAACATGTTTCCTCTTCCTTTTCTTCCTGAGGTGATACAGACCTAAGTAATTTGTTAAACTCTTGTTTCCTCTTCCTTTTCTTCCTGAGGTGATACAAACCTAAGTCATTTGTTAAACTCTTGTTTCCTCTTCCTTTACTTCCTGAGGTGATACAGACCTAAGTAATTTGTTAAACTCTTGTTTCCTTTTCCTTTTCTTCCTGAGGTGATAAAGACCTAAGCAATTTGTTAAACTCTTGTTTCCTCTTCCTTTACTTCCTGAGGTGATACAGACCTAAGTAATTTGTTAAACTCTTGTTTCCTTTTTCTTTTCTTCCTGAGGTGATACAGACCTAAGTAATTCATTAAACTCTTGTTTCCTCTTCCTTTTCTTCCTGAGGTGATACAGACCTAAGTAATTTGGTAAACTCTTGTTTCCTCTTCCTTGTCTTCCTGAGGTGATACAGACCTAAGTAATTCGTTAAACTCTTGTTTCCTCTTCCTTTTCTTCCTGAGGTGATACAGACCTAAGTAATTCGTTAAACTCTTGTTTCTTCTTCCTTTTCTTCCTGAGGTGATAAAGACCTAAGTAATTTGTTAAACTCTTCTTTCCTCTTCCTTTACTTCCTGAGGTGATACAGACCTAAGTAATTCGTTAAACTCTTGTTTCCTTTTTCTTTTCTTCCTGAGGTGATACAGACCTAAGTAATTCATTAAACTCTTGTTTCCTCTTCCTTTTCTTCCTGAGGTGATACAGACCTAAGTAATTTGGTAAACTCTTGTTTCCTCTTCCTTGTCTTCCTGAGGTGATACAGACCTAAGTAATTTGTTAAACTCTTGTTTCCTCTTCCTTTTCTTCCTGAGGTGATACAGACCTAAGTAATTCGTTAAACTCTTGTTTCTTCTTCCTTTTCTTCCTGAGGTGATACAGACCTGAGTAATTTTTTAAACTCTTGTTTCTTCTTCCTTTACTTCCTGAGGTGATACAGACCTAAGTAATTCGTTAAACTCTTGTTTCCTCTTCCTTGTCTTCCTGAGGTGATACAGACCTAAGTAATTCAGTAAATTCTTGTTTCCTCTTCCTTGTCTTCCTGAGGTGATACAGACCTAAGTAATTCGTTAAACTCTTGTTTCCACTTCCTTTTCTTCCTGAGGTGATACAGACCTACTTGTAACTCATGAAATTTTTATGTTATCTATATAAAGTTTGTACATCTCTGTATGTAACTGGAACTTTTCTCCCTGTGCCTCCACTGAAAATGGGGTCTTTCTGACCCAGTCAGACCATCAGGGTAAACAAATGTCGAATAAATAAATAAATGTGGCTTTATGGTAGTATCTTTTAAGTGGTGTATCTTGCGGGAGTGACAGTGGTAGAAATCAGAGTAAATATAATGGGTGGTCTGGGGGTGGCTGTAGAATTGGGGTGTAAGGCAGGTGAAGTGGAACACAACTATCTCTGTCTTGGGAGTTAAGGCCTGTGTCTGGCAGTGAGATCAAAAGGTTAGGTACAATTGTATGAGTTGCTTAGAAATAAGAATTTGGAGATAATAACTGTATGACAGTAAAGTTGTGTCTGCTCTTTCACAACTTTAATGAGGTAGACTTACCCTAAAAGAAATGTATCTAATGAGAAAGAAGTGTTTTTAAAGGAAGAGACAAACAAAGAGCAGCCATAGAAATACTGTCTGCTGTTACATAGTTCTAAAAAGAAAAAGTGGAAGTGCAAGACACTAAGCAGAACTGGCAGGATGTGTGAAATGCACCTTAAGGTTTTCATTGATTTACAGTGTGAGGAGAGACCCAGGTTGCTTGACAAATAGTGAAACACCTGAGGGAGGAAAAGCAAACAGTATAAAGACTAACGTCAAGTGGAGGGGTTCATTTAAATTAGCAAAAAGAAAAACAAGAAGTAATGTTGCTCCTCTTTAGAAACTCCACACAGAAATAAGATAAACCTGAGAGTTGCGTGACTACCACACAGTAGATATATAAACAAATTCAGTATAAAAAGTGATAAAGTTTTAAATGCAAATATCTCCATTATAATTCCTTAAAAATAACCTCCCACTAAGTAAAAATTAAGTGTAAGACAGATTACTTCATGCAGGATAAAAAAAAAAGTAAAGAAAAAATATTTCAAGCAGACATCCTGTAAAACACAACTAATACAAGTACTCCTAATATGAATATGTTTTGTTTCCTTCTACATGTCAGAGTGGAAATTAAATAAGCATAGTTCAACAGCATTTCACTAGCTTTCTTTGGTGATGTAGACAAAATCACATCAACAACACTTCCATGGTAGTGCTATAAAGCATTATGCAGTTATTATTACTGTAGGCAGGGAGAAATGACCATAGCTGACTTCTTGGGTTGGAGTAGACAGATTGGTATGTGGGAAGGAACAAAAGTATTATTAACCACTTGCCTGAATAGAGCTGTAAATTTCATAGGCCAGTTTGAAACTGAAGGTCCATTTGTGTGTGTAATGGTGTGGGGGGGGGGGGCGAGCAAAGTAGGACAACAGAATATCCTCTTTACAATGCGACCAAGTAAATGGGATATTAAAGTAAATATAGAAAGAAAAGAATATGTAAATGCTCTAAGGTAGTGGACACAATTCCCACTGTCTTGAGAGATAATGCGTCAAGGCCTGTGTCTAGCAGAGAACTCTGAAAGGTTAGGTACAAAAGCATGAGTTATTCAGAAAAAAAGAGCTTGGAGAAAAGAGGCAATGCTAATAATTGCATGATAGTAAAGCAGTGTCTATTGCTGCATCACTTTAATGAGGCAGGCTCGCCCTAAAGGAACGTAGCGATTGAGATAGAAGTGCTTTGAAATGAACGGTCAAGCAAAGAGCAGGTATAAAGATATTGCCTGCATTAACAAAATTCTAAAAAAGAAATAGTGCAAGTGTAAGACAGTAAGCACAACTGGAAAGGTAAGTGGCAAATGTACCTTAAGGTTTTCTCTTTTCACTTGCTTTTCCTTTGTTACGGTGCCTGTGTGAAGTGTTTGTGTTGAATCCACTGCACAGCTGAATTTGGCTTATAGTGTAAGGACAGAGCCAGATAGCTTGACAAAGAAATGAAATATCTGGGGAAGGAAAAGCAAACAGCATAAGAACTAAAGATAGTATTTAAAGGAAGAGTCAAACAAAGAGCAGCCATAGAAATGCTGCCTGCCGTCACATAGTTAGAAAAAGAAAAAGTGCAAGTGCAAGACACTAAGCAGAAGTGGCAGGATGTGTGAAATGCAACTTAAGGTTTTTGTTGATTTACAGTGTGATGAGAGACCCAGGTTGCTTGACAAATAAGTGGAATACCTGAGGGAGGAAAAGCAAACAGTATAAAGACTAATGACAGGTGGAGGGTTCATTTAAATTACCCCGGGGGATCACGTCAGTCGCCATGCTAGACAGGGGTCTAGGCAAGTAAATACTGTGGGAAGAAATATCCAGGGAATTGTTATGGCTAGGCTTGTATAGGCCCTACGGCCGATAGCCTAGTATCAGCCTATGAACCTATAAACCTATTAGCAAAAAGAAAACAAGAAGTGATTTTGTTCCTCTTTAGAAACTCCACACAGAAATAAGATAAACCTGAGAGTTGCATGATTACCACACAGTAGATCTGTTAACAAATTCAGTACAAAAAGTGATAACGTTTTAAATGCAAATATCTCCATTATAATTTCTTAAAAATAACCTCCCACTAAGTAAAAATTAAGTATGAGACATATTACTTCATGCAGGATAAAAAAAAAAGTAAAGAAAAAACATTTCAAGCAAATATCCTGTGAAACACAGCTAATACAACTATTCCTAATATGAATATGTTTTGTTTTCCATTCTACATGTCAGAGTAGAAATTAAATAAGCATAGTTCAACAGCACTTCACTAGCTTTCTTTGGTGAAGTAAACAAAATTCAATACAAGAAAACACTGAGGCCAGCAGACTGCAGTATGGAAATGCTTTATTAAAGCATATATAAATAGAGCAGTAATAAACCAGTTTCAGCTAAACAAGTTAAGTAGCCTTCATCAGTGTTAAATCAAAAGCCATTGAAATCCATTGCTCTTATATACTGCCAGGTAGAAACAAAATTCATGCTCATTGGTTGTTCATAAATTTTCATTAAGCTCTGGTGGGAATAAACCCCCCAATTTAATAATCCACTTCTTTTCTTTTGTATTTAGTTTTGAGTGCTACCCAGCTTTATTTGTTCTATTCCCCACAATCCTGTCTATAATAATGAATTTAAAATTTGCATTCTTGTGTACCATTGAGTGTTTATACGAAACATTACTTGATTTCTTGGTCCTAATATCACTGCAATGTTCAGATATGCATAATCTAAAGGGTCTAGAAGTTTTTCCTATATAAAAGGCTGAGCAGGTGCATGTCACAAGATAAATCACCCAGTCACTTCCACAATTGGCATAGAACCTGATGTCATAAACGATACCTGTGTTCTTGCTAGTAAACTGTCTGGATTTCATCAACCTATGACAATGTATGCAGTGTCCACAGGGGACACAACCAAAAAGTAAATCACCTGTTAGAGTTCTTTGAATGGAATCCTGAGTGTATCTGGAGCCATGATTAAAGTGATTAAAATGTGATCCAAGGGTCCTCCCCCTGCGAAAGGAGAAAACACATCTGTCCTGAAGAAACTCCGATAGCCTGGTGTCTGATAGGAGGATATTCCAATGCCTTTGGACACTATCCAATAACATATTGGTGTTTCTCCCATAGGTGATTACAAAACGGATCCCTGAGTTACCCCCCTGTATTTTACCTTTGTACTTCAATAGGTCCTTTCTGTCTAGTCCTGAGACCCAATTACTAGCAGTGAGTATATCACCAGTTTTGTAACCCCTGTTTTTAAACCTCTTAGTCAGGTTCTCCTTGAAATATTCGTAAGTGGCTGGATGTGAGCAGATATACCTCATCCAAAGAAATTGGGATTTGGGAATATTCTTAGTAATGTGTGGTGGATGAAAACTAGATGCCTGAAGAAGGGAGTTGTACTGTTGGTACTTATGGTAAACCTCCGTATGTAAAGTATGATCCACGTTTCTGATAACTAACACATCCAAAAAGCTAATTTTTTGGGCATTATAGCTGAGTGTAAAATGTATTCCCCACTTATTGCTGTTCAGGTATGCCACACACTCCTGAAGATATTCAATGTTTACTCTCCACATCATCCAGCAGTCATCATGATACAACCTCCATATATCGATTTCCTCTAAATATATGTTATGGCTGGTGTCATAAATAAGATGTTCTTCTATGAATACCATGAAAAGCTCGGCATAAATGGGGGCAAAGGATGCCCCCATGGCTGCACCCTGAACCTACCAGTAGCATTTGTTTTTGTTTAATAAAAAAACATTTTGGCCAGAACATGTTCTGCTAGACAGATCAGAATGGTGTTGAACCCTGGTGGATGCAGTTCAGATCTATATAACCAATACTCAATTGCCTGTAACCCAGTACAATGGGGAATATTGGTGTAAAAAGCAGATATGTCCAAAGTACATAATAACCAACCTGGTTCCAATTGCATATCTGAGATAATTTGTAAAAATTCAGTAGTATCTTGGACCCTGGAACCAACCCATTTGAGTAAAGGTTGTAAATATTTTGTTAAGAATTGGGAATAGAACCCTTACCTGAGACAATGAGTCTTCCAGGTGAATGATTAAGATCTTTATGTATTTTTGGAAGTAAATAAAGATATTGGCTCCTGGGATCAGATACTGTCAAATGGTATAATGTTGAGTCAGATATGATGCCCTCCTCCTTAGCAGACAGAAGAAATTCATCAATTTGTTTATTAAAACTAGGACTAGCATCTAAAGGCATATGTACATAGTACCGCCCATCATTCAATTGCCTTTCTGCTTCAGCATTATATTATGCCCAGTTCATAACAACCACTGCCCCACCCTTGTCTACAGGTAGAATTACCACATTTTTATTATTTTCCAATTTCTGTAAAGTCTGTTGTTTGATCTTTGAAAGGTTGTTGGGCTTGATCCCAAATTCCTGAAATGAAAATGTAGATCTTTGAGAATATTTGTTTGAAACATCTGGACATTATGATGTATGGGGGGCATAACGTTGGATGTATGGTACTTAAAGGCATCATCATCTCTAGAATTGTTAAATGATTGAAAATGCAGTTTCAAATTTAGCAGACGGCAAAATTATGTAACATCCTGTGCAAGAGAGTCCTCAGAAACAAAGAAACCAGGTACAAAATTTAACCCTTTATTTAACAATTGTATGTGACTTTGTGACAAGGATTCTGATAAAATATTTAACACATTATTACTTCCAATAATTTTTATATCACGAGTCTGAGTAAGCCACAGCAAGATCTGCAACGTTTTCTAATAATCCACAGGTGTAGAGTATACCTACATGAAGTCGCTGGAAAGCAGCAAGTGTCCACCCTTGGTGTGTTTTCTCCCTGCCCTCCTTGTCCTGCCCCTAAAGGGTTTTGTGAGTTGCTCCTTTTAGATAAAGGAGAGTCTGCAGTATGCTATATATCTAGGTCTGTGGCTGAAGAGGAATCATTTCCAGATGTCCCATTATGAAGTGATGTGGACTTCTTGAGAATGGACCTGGGCCATTTATGTTTGAGAGTTCTCTTATTCACATTCTCAAATTTAACATGTTTGTGCTGAAGGAATTACCCCTGTCATAGTCCCCCATATCTCTTTGAAACTTGCGCATTTTTCTCTCCCTGAGTTGTTGTTCTAAATTGAGTAAGTCTTGACTCTGTTTAAATATGTAGTATAAGAAGGTTGACCTTCAAACTTCTTTGTTTCCTCACACATCTTGGATACCTCAAATATACCCACATCAATGGAGCGATCATAATAGGTGGCCAGTACCTCAACAAATCCCATAGAGGCTTTTTCTTGGGCTGTAGCCCATTGTTCGGCCAATTCTGTATCAATATTTGCTAACAGAGGTTGGGTGTGCACTCTGAGGCCTCTAGGTGAGATATCCTTTGCAAAATAAGCATCAAAAAGCTTGAGGTGGCAGACATTGGTCCGTAAGGACCACATACATTTAGTCAATTTTTGAAAATGTGAGATACATATATTCTTCGGTTCCAATGGGTCCAATCCAGTATTCATGTTATTAGTGGGCCCAAAACCAAAAATGCCCATGTCATCCCTATGTGCTGATAAACCATGTAGGATCTTGGTTAAGTCCATTTAATAATAACTTGATCACTTATGAGTTGCAATATGTATATATGTGACTCTGATCTTGTTTAAACATGGTACAAAAACTGATAGTAAATAATCCAAAAGGGAAGAATTGAATGAGCTCAGATATATATGCAAAAATATAGTCCCAATATACCAAATAATAATCCACTGGTATTTGTAGACCATACAACACTATAGTCGCCCTGTAGTCAAATCCAAGGGAAAAATGATAGCCAGGGCATATCACCTGACCTGAGCAATGCCCAAAACTAAAAAAATTTTTCCACAGCAATGCTACATTAATTCTTACTCCAATAAAGTATTTATGTCCATTCGAGATATAATCACAAGCAAAAAACAATTATCAGGGATGAACAATAATAGCCCTTGCTGAACTTCTCCTTAATCATATATTTCTGTGTGTTAGGAAAACACCTGTATGTAGTGCTACATCCCCCTGTGTAAAATCGTGATTAAACATAGATTAACTAGTGTCGGGTCTACTATAAAAAATGTGGATATACAATCACAACAACAAAATATATCTAACCAAGTAACTGAAAATAGTCCACCACAAGTTCAGGGAAAACAGACTACAACCTGAAATTTAACGTTTTCATTCATTTAATACAAAGAACTTCCTCAGAAATGCACCCATACATAGAACCTTTGCTTTTATACAATTTTACATAAACTCACATGCTCTGGTTCAACCAATAGTTGATCCACATTTGTTTGAATGAATCTCAAAAAATATATACACTTTAAGTTAAGCGCTTATAAATGAATAAATACTATAATAAGTATATATTAATACACAGTCTAACCTGTAATGTTGTTAAAACTTTTGTAAAAGTAAAAAACATTTGATATTAATCATATCATTCAGACCAGGTGGCTCATCAGCCTTTAACCTGATCTGCCACATAGATTCTTTACATTCTAATAATGTCTTAAAATCTCCGCTAAAAATAGTGTCGTCTACCCTCTCAAGACCTGAAAAAACAAACTTTTTATAAGATACACAATTCAAGGAATGTTTTGCTAAGGCGTTTGTCAAATCTTTCTTTTTGATAGCCAAATTGTGCTCATAAATATGCTTATTCAAAGTTCTACTTGTCTTACCAATGTAGAAATGTTCACATTAAAGGTTAAAGCGCTTAACTTAAAGTGTATATATTTTTTGAGATTCATTCAAACAAATGTGAATTAACTATTGGTTGAATCAGAGCATGTGAGTTTATGTAAAATTGTATAAAAGCAAAGGTTCTATGTATGGGTGCATTTCTGAGGAAGTTCTTTGTATTAAATGAACGAAAACGTTAAATTTCAGGTTGCAGTCTGTTTTCCCTGAACTTGTGGTGGACTATTTTCAGTTAACAAAATATATCTCTATGAGCCCATGCAATAATTCCGCTATATAAGAATCAAAATGACAAAACCAACCCTTAATTATAATGATACTCTGGATATAATCTTCTTGACCATCTTGTCACAAGTTTAAGATTGCAACTACTACAAAGTGAAAAAATGTCCCAATATTACATTGAGTTGCTGATAGACCTGCCAAAAGATTATGTATAATAATAAAGACACTGGAGACCCTATGCAAATGATTCCAAACTAAAAAACAACTCAATTGACCCAATGTAAAAATTGTGGTGTCCAAATGTTAATCTGGTTGTCCAAAAATCCTAAAAAGGAAAATAATGTTACTGATTTTCAATTCCAAATTGACTAAAATGATAACCTCTGTGGGTACAAACCACCATGTAATCTAATTGGTTGTATTCCAATCGTGATGGATATATCACAAATAGATTCGTAAGACAAAAAAATATAATAACAGAATAACAGGATGTTGAGACCGTAACCTCAAAACATGTATCAGCTCACTAACTAGCCAATGTATGTCCTATTTGCATATGGCTTATATATATATATATATATATATATATATATATATATATATATATATATATATATATATATGAATATCCACACAGCAATAATGGCTGACAGCAATAGCACCCTTCTGCTAATTGCATTGCCCTTAGATGAAAGTCCAAACACTGACCAACCAATATATGTCCCGTTCACATATAACTTATACGTGTATGAGTTTCCACACAGCAAAAAAATGGCTGATCACAATATTTTAATGTTACAAACAGAACCACTCCACTAATTAGGCTAACCCTAGCTAAAGGCCCAAACATGTAGCAAAGAAAAGAAGCTTTCCTATAACATTAGTCCCAAATTGGAATGTGCCGTACATCCAATGATCCAACCATAGATCAATGAAGTGGTCTATATATAAAATTATATTGATCCGACCAGAAAATCATGCAGAAGTCCACCCAAAGTCAAAGACTGTACTGAAATCACCCAAGAAATACAAAACGCTTGTAATGGCACAATTGTTGAAAAAAATCCAAACCGAGGCAAAACCACATGTATATGCGACAGATAAATTCCTGTATATAACAAGCCAAAAACTTTCCATTGAGCTCCAGAACAAAATATGCCATAAACCCAATTGTCTGACCAAATAGTCCAATTCTAGATAGTACTCCAACAAGAAATAAGTACAAAGGTGCCAGCAAAGTCAAAAGAACTGAAGTACTTCCAGTTACACCTTTATCGAAATAAAGACTCCAAACCAAAGTCAGAGTCCAATAGACTGAAGTCCTAATGCGTTTGGGTCTGAGCAGACTGAACAACAGACATGCATGATATAGGCCAAATACACAGTGTGATGGAAACCATAAGAACACAATTTCTTGCTTCAGAAAGAACGAAAACTGCAGCACACAGGATCTGCAACGTTGTCTAATAATCCACATGTGTAGAGTATACCTATATGAAATTGCTGGAAAGCAGCAAGTGTCCAATGAGCAAAAAAAGCAGCTCGAATATAGATGTGCAACATACCACAGATCAAAAGCAAGGGAATAACAGAGCAGTTACAGAGAAAAAACAACCCTTGCAAGTAGGGCAACTGCATGGCCTCGAAAAGGGAAAATCCAATACAAGAAAACACCAAGGCCAGCAGACTGTAGTATGGAAATGCTTTATTAAAGGATATATAAATAGAGCAGTAATAAACCGGTTTCAGCTAAACAGGTTAAGTAGCCTTCATCAGTGTTAAATCAAAAGCCATTAAAATCCATTACTCTTATATACTACCAGGTAGAAACAAAATTCATACTCATGTATTGTTATCCCCTTTGGGAAAAAACATGTATCCATGAATTACCATATAGACGGCAGTACACTAAACACAGAAAGTGTGATAAGAGACTTAGGGACACAGGTGGACAGTGGTCTCACCTTCGATAACCACATCGCCACAACAGTCAGGAAATCCTTCTATGTGGCACACCTCATCACGAAGGGCTTTTCATCCAGAAAAAAGGAGGTCATTGTCCCACTGTACTCATCCCTCATTAGACCCATTATAGAATACAACGCCCCATTTGGTATGTACCTCTCAAGACATCTGCAACAACTGGAAAGGCCTCAGAAATACCTCACTAAAAGAATCACAGGCCTAAAGCAAATGTCCTATGCTGACCGCCTTAAAAAACTCCAGCTATACTCTGTCACATATCGTCTACTCAGAGGCGATCTCTGCTTAACATACAAGGCCATGCCAAACCCAGAGCTGTTGGACATGCTACTCTTAAAGAAATCCCAATCCCTCAGAGCTACACGCTCCAGGGATCTAAACCTTGTCATCACAATAAACAAAACATGCTGGAGGGATAGGTTCCTGACCCAGAGACTCCCCAGACTCTGGAATAGATTGCCCATACATGTCAAGCAGAGTGCCTCTTTGGACCTCTTCAAGAGGAACCTTGACGATTGGATGGGAGAAAGGAAATTCACCCCAGGGATCACGTCAGTCGCCCTGCTAGACAGGGGTCCAGGAAAGTAAATAATGTGGGAAGAAATAGCCAGGGAATTGTTATGGCTAGGCTTGTATAGGCCCTAGGGCTGATAGCCTAGTACCAACCTATGAACCTATGAACCTATGAATCATTGGTTGTTCGTAAATTGTCATTAAGCCCTGGTGGGAATAAAGCCCCCAATTTAATAATCCACTTCCTTTCTTTTATATTTAGTACTGAGTGCCACCCAGCTTTATTTGTTCTGTTCCCCACAATCCTTGGTTTCAAAATGCTTTGTATAAACACTCAATGGTACACAAGAATGCAAATTTTAGATTCATTATTATAGACATGATTGTGGGGAATAGAATAAATAAAGCTACCTAGTAGCTTAGATTCAGAGGTTAATTGGAAATTAGTGCTGTTAAGGGATTATATTTTGAATATCTTTTTTCACAGGACTTAGCTGTGGGAAAGAAGAGTAGTTTTGCCTTTTTCAGGTTAAGCATAAGTTGAAGGTTTTGTAGCCATTTGTCAGTAGCAGTGAAGGATTCCTCAGTAATTTGTTGCAAATGAGCTGGAGCATATGATGAACATATACGTGTTGAATTGTTGGCATATTGTATGACAGAGCTTGTATGGATTGAGTTAATGAGAATATTAAACAGTTCTTCGCCTGCTTTCTTTGGAGAAGCAAACAAAATCATATCAAGATTTCCATGGTAGTAGTATAAAACATTATGCACTTTAACCAGGGGCGGCTCATGCCATCGGACTGCAGGACTGCAGCCCTTCCAGCAAAAAGATGGACATTTTGCATTACATTATAAAAAGTAAAATAATGTATTTAAATATATTTTATTAGAAAACTTAGAAATCATGTTGTGCTGCTAAGCGAGTCCGCAAAGTCCCGGAACTCGAACTGCGCATGCTCGTCAAGTTCTGTTTTTTTTTTTTTTTTTTTTCAGCGAACATCTGGAAATCTAGACTGCTGTAAAAGCAGTCTAGATTAAAGAAAAGGCATTGGTTTGATGCCCAGAAGTCTATGCGGTTTAACCGCAGAGTAAATTAGAAGGGGGTTCGGACTGCCACGTTGGCAGGCACGTACATGACGTGGACAGCTGGATTGCTCTTTAACTGTAGGCAGGGAGTAATAATGATAGCTGAACTTTTGGTTTGGAAAAGAGTGAGAAGGGACCAAGAGTGCCATTAAAATGGAAGGTCTAGTTTTGTGTGTGTGTGTGTGTGTGTGTGTGTGTGTGTGTGTGTGTGTGTGTGTGTGTGTGTGTGTGTGTGTGTGTGTGTGTGTGTGTGTGTGTGTGTGTGTGTGTGTGTGTGTGTGTGTGTGTGTATGTGTGTGTATGTGTGCGTGTGTGTTGGGGGGTTGTGAGGGAGGATATCAAAATATCCTCTTTACATTACAACCAAACAAATATAGAATACTTAAATGATCCAAGACAGCAGACACCCCTCACTGTCTTGGGAGTTAATCAGTCAAGGCCTATGTCTACCAATGAGCTCAAAAAAGGTAGGTATAAATGCATGAGTTTCTTAGAAATGAGAGCTTGGAGAAAAGAGGGAATGGTTATAATTGTATGACAGTAAAGCAGCATATGTTGTTCAGCCACTTTAATGGGGTAGGCTAACCCTAACTGGAATGTCCCTATTGAAATAGAAGTGTTTCAAAAGGAAGATTCAGGCAAAGGACAGCTGTGGAGATACTTCCTGCCTTAACTTACTTAGAAAACAAAACAAAACAAACAAAAAAAAATAGAAGTGTCAGACACTAAGCCCAATTGGCAGGGTAAGTAGGAAACGTGCATTAATGTGTTCCTCTTTTGCTTTCTTTTCCTTTGCAAAGGTGCCTGTGTGAAGTGTTTGGCTAGAATCCTCTATGCTGCTTATGCTGGTTTGCAGCGTGAGGATACTCCAAGGTTAGCCTGCCAAAGAAGTGAAATATCTGACAAGGGAAAAGCAAACAGTATAAGAACTAAAGATGGGAGGGGGTTCATTTAGATTAGCATGAAGAAGAGAAAATAATTTTGCTTCACTTTCGAAACTCTCAACAGAAATAAGATAAACCAGTCATGTGATTACCACACAGCAGATATGTAAACAAATGCAGTACAACAAAACCACTAAAGGTTAAAATGCAAAGATCACCATTATAACACCCTAAAAAATAACATCCCACCAATTAAAAATTAAGCATGAAACACAGATGACTTCATGCAAGAGATAAATCAACATCATAATCTTGTAAAAAAAACAGAGAGAAAATAAATCAAGCAAACATCCTGTAAAACACAACTGATAAACTATCCCTGGTTTGCTCTTATATGAATATGTTTTGTTTTCCAACCTACATGTCAGAGGGTAAACTAAATAAACATAGTTGAACAGATCTTAGCTAACTTTTTTTGGTGAAACAAACAAAATCACAGTAACAAGATTTCCATGGTGGTGCTATAAAACATTATGCTCTTACTAATGCTGCAAACAGGGAGTAATGATCATAGCTGAACTTTTGGTTTGGAAGAGAGAGACTGGTGAGTGAGAAGGGACCAAGAGTACCATTAGGCAGTTGTTTGAATGCATATTTAAATTACATAGGCAAGTGTAAAATAGAAGGTCTAGTTGTATGTGTGTGTGTGTGTGTGTGTGTGTGTGTGTTGGGGGCTGTGGTAGGACAACAGAATATCCTCTTTGGAATACAACTAAGTAGATGAGATATTTAAGTAAATATAGAAAAGAATAGCTGAATGCTTCAAGACAGTGGACACAACCTGCACTGTGTTGGCAGTAACTCTGTCAAGGCTTGTGTCTAGTAATGAATTCAAAAGGGGTATGTACAGATGCATTAGTTTTTCAGAAATGAGATTTAAAGAAAATATGCAATTTTAATAATTATATGACAATGAAGCAGTTTATGTTCTAACACTTTAGTAGGGTAGGCTCATCCAAAAGGGAATGTATCTATTGAGATAGAAAGGTTTTGGAAGGAAAAGCCAAGTCAAGAGCAGCAACAGAGATAACTCCTGCCTTAACATAGTTATAAATAAGAAAAAATAGAAGTGTAAGACACCAGCAAGATAAGTGGGAAATGCACTTTAAGGTTTTCTCTTTTTGCTTGCTTTGCCTTTGTAAGGTGCCTGTGTGAAGTGTTTATGTAGAATCCACTGCACATGGGAGCAGAAGTAAGATGGCCAAATGAGAACAGCACCTTTTCAGATCTCAACAGTATCTAATCTATTATACTGTGAATTTTTTGTTTTCAAGTCAATTATTATAGCTAATTTTTAACGTTATCATCTGGTCAACTGATATATAAAATGTTGTAAAGATTTATCAATATTTGCCAGTCAAACTATTTTGAAGTACTTTTGGGAAAAGAAAAGGAGTGCTTCCAAAAGTTAACATTCAGACTGTTCTCTGAAAAAAGCCTTGCAACTGGTCATGGCATCCATTTAAGACCTTTCTTTGAAAATGGATGGATTCCAGGAAAATCTAGACAATTTAAGAGAAAGCCATATCAAACAGATGGATATACTAGAGGACATGATTCAACAACTACAAATAAAAATCTTTGATGTAGAAATGGCCCTTTCAGATATGGATGAAAGACTAAAAGATCAGGAAATACAAACACAGTCCCCAAGATTCAATAAACTCATTGTAGGCTTCACGCAGAGCCTACATGGAGTGTTACCCCAGATGTGATGTTGGTCATTTTGCAGCATCGCACCATGCATATTAATGATTCTTGCTGGCCATGAAACCTCTTAAGTGAATGCAGATAGCTTACATGTGCAGTTGCTATCTGTGAAAGCTTGCAAGTGAACGTGGATAGCAATACTGTATAAGTCGAAGCAGCTCTGGTGCATGAATTTGCTTGAAATGCCACTATGACCACCAGGACTACACATATCATACCTCTCACGTACCTCATTTTGTGTCTTAAAAAGTTCATGTTGCATGAAGTTCCAGATTAAATGCGTCTGTCACACATCCAGTGTTATGAAAATTTTCACTGATATGCAGGGTAAATAGAAATGATTCACATTAACATATTAAAAGATATTTTATGTAAGTAAAACCAGCACATTTTAACCAGCATATAACCATTGTACTTTAAGATGTTAGTAAGCCATTAGTATGTTTTCCAAATGTTGCCCATTTGTTCCACATTATGAAGGATACTGTTCCTCCTTTTGGAGATGGAAGGTTGAGAGCTATGACACAGATGGCACTGGTTCTGCCCAAGTATAGTGTGACAGTACAGCATTTGCTTTTCCAATTCTTTAGTTAGTTCATTAAAGTTTTTTGGGTTCTGTTTGTGTTTGCGTGATGCACTGCATAGCACAAACGCTGGAAGTGGAGAATCCGTGCACCATGTTTGCATGATGGTAAGCATCACCCAACATTTTTAAACACTGTATGCACACCCATTAAGCGAATGATAACTGAAATTGGTGGCAAAACACCAAGATATAAAGCACAATTGGAGGAAAAACCTCATTCTGTAGTGGGCTTGATCTCTGGTAGCCATGTCTGGTGTTTGTGGTGAGGGAGCATGCTTCTGAGCTCAGATGTAGGGTGTCCAGAGTGCAAAGTTTTTGCCGGACTCCTAGTTCAGCATCACACATTATCACTAAGCAACACTAATACTAAAGCTATTAACTATATTACATACAGTTGTATTTGTAACCAGTACCATCTAGCCCCAAAAAGGAATATATCACAGCATTAAGTGAATTAATATCTGCAGCCAAAGAGTTTGTTATGTAGCAGGTGTATGCAACAGCAGTTAAGCCTGCCATTTAATATTCAGTCTCTAAAATACACCTGCTACTCAAGTGAATCTGTGGCACCATCTGCTAATGCATTGATCCTTTCCTTTTTTTGGGGTCAGATGGCACTGGGTTCAAATCCAGGTGTATGCAACAGTTTCAAATACTTTTACATGTACAGCCAATAACCGATCATGTAATTTGCTCCTCTTAACATTGCAGAGATGTGGTGCTTGACTGAGCACGGTGTTTGTGCATTGGTAAGCATTGAGCAACACTTTGAACAGTGCGTCCATTTCCAGTAAACATGAGAACTGCAATTGGTGCAAAACCAGCATTCCATATTGGCGTTTCTAGTCAGTGAGTGACATTTCATGCTCAAAGATGGGGTGTTCAAGAGTCCAAACTGTTTGTTTATTGCTTGCAAATATACATTTCTGTCTTATCTTTCTATGTTTCTTGGTCATTCATCAGTTATCTCACCAGTACTCAGAGACATGCAGTGTGTAAACCAGTCTATAACATTGACCTTAAAATTATGAGGATATTAACTGGGAATAATATGATATGCAGTTGTCAACAACTGAAGGGAAGGGTGGATAGCATAAACAAACATCTATTGCTCTTTTTTTTATTTTGGAGGGGGGCAAAGTTGAGTTCCTATTATGGCACATACAAGGGTATGCTACTCTTTTGAGGGAGGGGACAAAGCTGAGCTACTGTTATGGCACAAACAAGCACAGAGTGTTCCCTTGGGGCAAGAAAGGTTAGTTACTGCTGTAGCACAAACCAGAATGGACTGTTTCCTTGGGAGGGAAGCAAAGGTGAGTTATTGCTATGGCACAAACAAAGATATATTGCCCTTGTTACTCTGTTAGTACTTTGGACACATATGACTGTGTGAATCTTTGATGAGTGAGGCCTACTATTTGCTAATGGACACCTATAAGTCAAACAAGTCTCTGCTGACATGTGTTATGGCAATTTCTGTACAAATCTCCCACCTTTGACTTGCTTACTGTACTAGGTGATGAAATACAAGGATATGCCATGATATTTTTAAATAAGACACTCCGGATTCAGAACGTACCTTTTAAATGCAGCAGTTGCCATAGTGTCAGTTCAGGGTTGACTCTGTCTGATGCAAGCAGTACACAGACATGTCAGAAAGTAATAATACACATTGCAGTTTCTTCCTTCACATCCCTCATAACAGCATCCATTATAACATGACATTTTGATGCTATCAACTGTGGAACTTTCCAAGGCCGATATAAGTTAAACTTACAATGGCTAGTTAAAGACCACAAATGCAGGTATACTAAGCAGGAAGTTAGCTATGCCTCCTGAGCTTCAGACACAGATTTTGTATCCCTGAATCAGAAAGGTAGAATGCAGGGATATGGCACAGTTATCCCTTGCACAGGGTGTTGTGGGAGGGTGGGGCATTAAGCCTAGGCTGACACAAGAGGTCAGTGAGTGAGTATGAGTACAAAGGAGAAGGCAGACATCTGGACAAAAGCAAAAAATGGGCAGTGAGACAAAATAATTAACTGTTGTGTGTATGTCTGTAAGGGTCCTCTAGGTGAAATTGGTGTGTGAGTGTATGCATGAACACAGCTAAGCTGAGTGCTACTCTGTGTCATGATGTGCCGCACAAATGTTAGCCATGTATGGTAGAGGTGGCAGTTCATCATTGTTAATCCTAACAGTGAGAACTGGCTCTGCTAGTTGTTGCACTGGCATGTTGACATTAAGGACCAGGTTCAGATGTTGTGCTGCTAACTGAATGTGACTGCTGTCTGCAGGATGAGAATGCCCAAGACCACTACCCCATGGCCTGCCATGTCTGGGTGTGGACAGAGCACTCACTGATGGAGCAGCGGAAATATTGACACTATGGGAGCATGATTGTGCATGGCCACATTGGCTATCAGCAAATGTTATTGCTGACCAATGCCCACAAGCGTGACGTTCCCCTCCCAGTAGATGTTCCATCACAGAGACTGCTCATTCCATGACATCCCTTGGTTCATCACAGACACCCCTCATTTCAATGTGTCATTCATCCAATCCAGAGAATCGGAAATATGGTGGAGGCAGTCATGCATGTAAGACTGAGCCACATCCACAACCCTATGCATTTGTCTGGAGCACCTATGGGAATGTGCTCAATATATGTAGAGTGACATGGGAAGTGATACCTGTATCAGGTGGAGGAGGGCCTGCACGCCCCCTCTGAGCACCCCTATAAATCCTCCTGTGTGGCACCTCACCTACACTTTGGCTATGGCTAGACTCAATGGGCGCTGAAGCCACAGTAGCCACACTTCCCTGATAAATATCCTCGCCCTCCATCTGTCCAATATCTGAGAGCTCAGTGGACTGGGTAGGTGTAGGCCTACTGGCTGTGTGCAGTATAGATGCAGGGGATGGCAGCATGTAAATCTCTGCGCCAGATTCAACCTCTGCACCCCATGACCATAGCTCAGGTTGACCACCATCATTATCAGCGTCTGCTGAGACACTGACATCAAGTGGTACAGGGCCCACAGTTCCTTAGACTCACCTGTGATAAAAAGTATGAAACATGGGAATACTTTAATACTGGCCCTACTACAGGTTCATAGGTTTATAGGATGATACTAGGCTATTGGTCCAGAGGCCATTATAAGCCTAGCCAAGAAAATTGCCCATGTCCCCACAAAGTCAGCACCTGTTTCCCCTGTCCAACAGGGACACAATTGGGATACCAGGGTTGTATTTTCTGTTTCCCATCCAGTCGTCCAGGTTCCTCTTAAAGAGTGCTAATGAGGTATTATGCTTGACATGGTGTGGGAGTCTATTCCACAGATGAGGGAGTCTTTGGGACACAAATCTATCCCACCAACAAGTTCTATTAGTGTCACAGACTAGGTTGAGGCCTTGCATGCAAGTTATTCAAGTGGAGTTTGGTTTACAGATATGCAGGAACTCCATCAAGGCTGGGTCTGAGATGGCCTTATATGCCAGACACAGGTCACCTTTGAGCAGTCTGTATGAGACTGAGTAGACAAATTGGGCTTTTAGCCTATTTGTAGAGGATATGTGTTTGAGACCCTGGATCAGGAACCTCTGTGATCTCTCCAGTGGCTGCATGTGCTTGGTAAGGTACATACCGAAGGGGGCATTGTACAAGATAATGGGTCTGATAAGGGAGGAGTACAGGGATGTTATAAAATCCTTGTTCTTGGATAAAATATCCTTACTTATGAGGTGGGCCATGTAGAAAGCCTTCCATACAATGGAGGCAATGTGATGGTCAAATGTCAGGTTGCTATCAACCTGGGTGCCCAAGTCCCTCATGACTAACTGCATTGCTTAGTATGTTGTTATTAATGTGATAATTAGTGGGGATGCCATTTTCCCCAATCGGGATAATGATGCATTTCTTGGCATTCAGTTTGAGGCCTTGCTTCTGGCACCAGTCATTACTTTGGGTAAGGCCCTCTTGGAGGATGTTCATATCACTAGGGAAATTTAAGACAGTGCCCACCTTGCAGCCATCTGAAAACTTGGTCAGCCACAGACCACTGATTTTGGCTTGCATCTCAGAAAAGTATATCCCAAACAGTAGAGGAACCAAGACCGATTCTTGGGGTATGCTGCTCATTACGGGTCCACTACTAGAGGTGGTTTCCCCTATTTTGACTGAGTGGGTGCTATCAGTGGGCCAGTTAGCTACCCATCTGGTAACATACAGGTTGATGCCTAGCTGGGAGAGTTTATCTATTATACCTGAGTGGGGAATAGTGTCAAAGGCTTGCAATATATACTAATAAAGCAACACCAGCAATACACACAACATGCTGAGATCAATATCACACACTACAATATTTACTTAAATTGACCAGCAGTACTGGCATCAAACGAATTGGCTTACCAACTGCAAAAGGCAAGTGTTCCTGGAGACCTGATGGTCCTGAAAGAAGTTAAGCAAGAAGTAAGGGCAACAAATTCACAATCAAAAGTAACACAGAGGTTAATACATTTGCCCCTTTATAGCTACATTAAAGAATCGCTTAAACAAGAATGTGGCTGAAGACTCCAAGCTAAATTTATACCTGTATCAATCTGCAATCCCCTATCAATCAAATAAATACATGTGCTACAGATTTAACTTATTAATTTAAATTCTTTAACTATACAACAGTATTCAACTGTTAAGATAACAAGGCATACCTGGAAGCTTCTTCTGGGATGTGGTTGGTATGTCCAAAACACAGGCTCCCACATGAAGCATGTGTTGTACAGCAGTGTCCTGGGAGCTGTCTGTGTCCCTTAGGTTTGCTAGGAACTGCTCCCTAGAGGTCAGTGGTAGTTCCCTAGGAAGGCCTCCACCTGTAACCAAGAGGTCACAGCCTATTGCAGCTGCTCGCCTTTTTGCAGAGGTGATCATATCAGTGGCCCTGTGGTGCACCTGCTCATAGCTTCATCCGTGGCCACCCATGGAGTTCAGATCTGCAACAATTTGCTGCCATATTTGCAGATGAAGGGCTGTCTCTCACCTTCCCCTGCAAAGTAGGAAGACACCATGTTGCCAAAAAACATCAGTGATAACATGGGTTTCGGCATCTGTAAATGGTCTTTGGCATGGATTGTGGTGTCTCCCTGTCATTATTGTAGATTTTCTAAAAGAAAACAGATGTTTAATATACATAAGTATTACAAAACTACAAAATACTAACAAGCAGGATGCAAAAAAAGGAGAGTAAGAAGAGCAAAATATCCTTGTTAGTGCCATAAAAGTAATTCACCTTAGCCACCACCCCCACAAAAAAGCAAATGTCCCTTTTGGCTAACAAAACATCTTTTAAATGCTAAAAGTGCTGTCAAAGGACTTATCTCAGAAACATTTGTACATATGTTTCACACATCTTTCCTTTTCATGTATTTACATGTCTTGCCAATCAAGCATACCACTGAAATGGCTTGACAAACATGACCATGCCATCAGTACACTTCAAAGTAATGCATGCAGATAACATAAAAGCCTGTGCTTTACATTATTGTTAAATACATTCCAGCATATGCCGTATGTAGATGACAAAATGGAAAGATATGTTCTGAGATGCAGTACTCTGTACAGATATCCTCCTGTAGTAAAAGCTTGCAATCACTGTTCTAAACATGTAGAACCCTCCTCAACCTCAGTTTTCTATAGTGGTTAATTTATGTGTTGCAGATTAGTAATGGATTGTAGCTGTGGGTAATTACTGTTTGGGAGAATGAATTCACAACAGCACTGCAGGCTACCTTACTTCCACTGGGTGGGTCAGCTTAGATATAGAAAGTGTCTCTGGAGAGCTCACAAGCCTTTCTCATCAACATAACACAGTTGCTACAAAACTTGCCATGATGTTTGTGGATACATTAAATGCCATCACTGTAACTTGTCTAGTGTAGGATGAGGGCACATCTGCCTGGCCTCCAGCCCATTGTCTGACCATGCCCTGGTGGGATTACTGCATATCCATAGCTATCATATAGCTGATGACATCAGCAAAGTCTGAGACCAGACTAAGTTTCCCACATGCAAGTATAAAATGCTCTCTGTAATGTCAGGTAACAGCTCACACATGCTTGACTGCAGTGAGAATAGAATCCCTACCTATCTAAGTACTCAGACTACAGAACACAGTACTTAATGTAAGCACCACAGCACAAGTCTGATTTATACAGGAGTGCAGGTGAACTTATAATAGATGACATCAGCAGGCTATCTGGGGAACAATGGCTTGGGAGGCCTGCATAGGCACATAGATGCATAGTGTCATAAGAGGCTACTAGCCCAATAGCACTAGGCTGTTTAGAAGCCTAGCTGTATAACAACACATGTACCTTATTGAGCATAGTTGGATGTTTGGGTTTAGAAGAATGATGTTGTGAACACCACCAACTAGCCCTGCCCATGAGGGAGCACACAACATTATGTAGTACACTTTGTGGTGTGGTTGATGTATGTGAGGAAAAAGTACTGAGACCCCAGGGTTGTAGTACTTGTGTGGGGGGGGGGGGAGCAACACATGTATGTATTGTAAATATATATATGATGTATAGTTATATCTGGCCCTTAGTTTGCAGTGTTTCCACATGTAGTTTTATGTCATACTAAGGAAATGGACAATAACCACCAATAATAAAGCATCATATATATACTTCCATAGTGTAGTGAGCAGCAGATGTTTGTGATGGTTAACAACATGTACATGCACACAGGATAAACCTATTTACTTCTAGGTAAGTGCACAAACACAAGCCACACTGCTATCATCTTACAGTTAGTATTATCTAACATATGCCATATTCCATGATGGTAAGCAGAGCGCAACAGTGGCAACCAATAAAATGTCAGGGTTATTGCATGTACATGCAGTTGTGTATGTGTTTGAAAATGTGAAGGCCATGCTGGTTCAGATAGAAGGAATACATGTATGGGACTATAGTACACAGTACACCCGCAGTCATGCATTTGATCATAAATGTTATAATACATAGATTACTGAATCAATAAAACTAATACTGTATGGAATTTGCTGTTTTTGAACCCATGTCCATATATATGGAATTCCTACAGTGGCACCTGTTGCCACAAGAAGGTTGGGAAGACAGTTGTCTGTGTTGCACTTAACTGATGTAAATTGCAATGTCACAGCAGCAAAACAAAGGTTGCACACTCTGTACTAGAACCCAGTACCATCTGTTCTCCAATCTGAGTTTTTGCAATGGCTAAGATCATTAATTGAATGTATCCAGTTTCTATTTTTAGCTGTCTGCTTCCTAGATGGTCCAGTTTTTCCTATGTTTGCAATGCTACGCTTTGCGCAAACCACCTAAGAAATCCAAACCTGAATTTATTTGTTTTCCAGTTCCACTGTTTGAGCTACACAGTGCATTGTGAAAAAAGTGGAATTAAAAATAAGAAAAGTAGAAAAAAAAGGGAGACATATGTGAAATGAGCAAGAGCAATGTTCAAGCTCAGTAGAAGATGATAATACGCATGAGATATTTCTACATGGTTTGGGATTTGAACTGTCACACCAATGCAGCTTCAGAAAACAGGATGGATGCTTTATTCTTCTTTGCCACACAAACAGCTTTGCAGCAAAGAATTGAAGTCATACAACCAACTGCATCAGAATGTACGCTGCTATCAAACCATCAGCTATGATTTCTACAGTTAATTCTTTTTATTATATTTGGACTTAGTGCACTTAGTGATCACACAGCCTGTTATGATTATGCTTGCAAATGTATAGCTCTGTCTTACATTTTACATTTCTTACTACTTCATCAGTTATCTGACCAGCAGTGTGAAACATGCAGTGTGCAAGCCATTCCATGTCATTGGCCTTAAACTGTGTGAGGATATTAACTGGGAGTTACATGATGTGCAGTTGCCAGCCACTGAAGGCTAGTTTGGATGGCACAAACAGGCATATACTGTTCTTTTGGGGGCAGCATAGCTGAGTTACTGTTATAGCACAAACAAGGGTACACTGCTCATTTGGGGGGAACAAAGCTCAGTTACTGTTATGGCATGAACAAGGGTACACTGCTGTACTGGAGGGAACAAAGCTCAGTTACTATTATGGCACAAGCATGGGTACACTGGTCTTTTGTGGGGACAAATCTCAGTTACTATTACGGCATGAACAAGGGTACACTGCTCTTTTGGGGGAAACAATGCTCAGTTACTGTTATGGTACAAACAAGCATAGCCTGTTCTTTTGTTGGAGAGCAAAGGTGTTACTGCTATGGCACAAACAAGTATATGATTTTCTTGTTACTGTCCTTGTTCTGTATCCTGCCTGTTTGATCTTTGGAAGCGTTGTGAAGTCAGAAACTGCAATGTGTATCATTACTTTCTAACTTTTCTCTTTAATGATTTATTAGTACAAAGGTATGGTGCTAAACTGAGGCCATGCAGTGATCATCAGTATTCTTGAGAGGTGTGAGTGTGTGAATATTTGATGCCTGAGACCTACTACTTACTAATGGACACATATAAGTAAAATAAGTCTCTGATGTCACATGTCAAAGTACTTTTTGTACAAATACACCACTATTTACTTGATTACGGTACAAAGTTATAAAATACAAGGATGTGCCATAATATTATTCAATAATACATTATAGGTTTGGGACTTACCTTGCAAATGGAGCACTTGACACAATTTTAGTTCAGGGCTGACTCTGTCTGATGTAAGCAGTACACAGCCAATACATGGGGAGATAAAGGTTGTGTGAGTTACCTGGGATCATTTTTACTATAAGTATGTGAGTAGGAGAAAGGTATTAGGCACTGAGGGGATCAGTGAATGTGCTATACATTGTCTCTTAACCAAAGAAAGGGCATACTGAGCACATGCACATTTGCCCCCAGGCACAGCAGCTGGTGGTTCCCCCTCTGAGTCCTCCTTTGACTGTGGCTGTGGTGACTTAGGCAATAGGGTGATGTCTGTCCCTTTCCCTTGCTGATTCTTCTGCAGCTGTATCCACAGGAACAGACTGTGTAGCATAGCACATACTGTGAAGATTTGTGTACATGTGTGTGGATTATACTGCAGGGTTCCACCAGATGTATCTAGGCACTGGAACCATGATTTCAGCAGACCAAACATATGCTCTATAATGTTTCTGGTTTGAGCATGTGCCACATTATGGCATTCTTCCATGGCTGTGTGCACACTTTGTCATCAGCCATGGTTCCAGTGCATAGCCAGCACCCCCCAGTAAATGGCCCTGTGGGATGTTCCTGTAGAAAACCTCTGGTACATCTGTGATGTGTGTCAGATATGGGAGTCATCATAGCTGCTAGTGTTACCAGCACACACGTTCAAGATAATTCTCTGGGCATTACACATGACTTGGCAGTTGATGGAGAGGAATCCCTTGTGGTTAATATAGGTTCTACCCTGCTCAACAGGTAGTGCCTTAATGTGAACATGAGTGCAATCTATAGCACCCAGTAGTTCAGGGTAGTGCACTACATGGTAGAATTGTTGCATATTGCTGGATCTCTCCTCAGAACTACTGGGAAAACATATGTGCTCAGTGGTATATATTGGTGGAGGATCACTGATGCTGATGCCTGTGACACACCCATCATGTCCACAGTTGCTCTTTGAAAATTACCTGTAGCTAAGATTCTAAGGGCTACACATACCTTTGTTTCCACATGGATGGGTTACCCTCAGTTGGCTTTGAGTTGATAGTGGCAGCTTTCACAGAGTTTTTGTAATGTGTCTCTGTCCACACTTTAGCATTCTAGGATCTCGAGGTCATGTAGCATCTGTCAAGTTACCCTTGACCTGAAGACTCTTCTTCTTCTCAGCCTAGGCCTATTATCACCAACACTATCAGCACTGGCTTCAGCCTCTCGCACATACATATGGAGCAAAGCTGCAGCAGTCCCTAGCATTGTATCCAGTTAAAACTTCCTTTTCTCTGCTCCAACAGTATTGAAGTATTCAGGAAAAAAACAGAATGGAGGCTACATGGATGTTTATAGCTTGTTGAATAGCTCTACCATGTTGGATTGGTTTATTAAAATGCAATTCACCCTAGGTTGTAATTAGCATTTACTAAAATTACTTGCTCCTTGTTCATTTGTGCTCTGTGTGCACCTCTGTGCACCTCCATGCATCTTCATGCAAATAAAGTAAGTACAGGCAAAACTGGTATTACTTTCCTCTGTTCCAGTGATGTCATGCAAACATGGAGCAAAAAAGTGAAGGAAAGGTTGCACACCTTGTACTAGACCCCAGGACCATCTATTCTCTAGCCCTATACATACATATGCTGCCACACAAAGAGTTACATGACAAGCACAGTGAAACCTGCCATTCATTCCTCTGTTTCCCATGATTGTGTTAAAAGCCATATTGTGCAAACAATGACAAAAATAAAAAAAATACTTAAAGAGTTCAAGGCTCCAGGGAGCACCCCTGCATTACCATGCTGTAACTCATATCACACTTTTCGGCCATCTAACCTGGACCGGAACACCAAAGGTGAAAGTATGTCCATATTCATTAAGGATATCCACACCTCCAGGCTAGTTGCTCAACATAATGCATCTGAGGTTATCCAAGTGCAACTAACTCTGGGCAAAACTGCGATCCAAATTGCAGCTTGCTACAGATCCCCCACCATGCCCCAGGATTACCACTCCTCTTTTCTTGATATACTGAAAAATATTAGGGTTCAACCAAACACACTAATAATGGGCGATTTCAACTACCCCACCATTAACTGGGAAAACTACTCATGTACCAACTCCTTTGCTCAATGCTTCCTGGAATTCATAAATTCCAATGTGCTGGATCAACTTATCCACACCCCCACCAGGGGCAACAATATCCTAGACCTAGTCATTACCAATATGAGTGACCAGTGTTTCACACCTGAAGTCATCTCCTCATTGGTCCGATCTGACCATAAGCTAATCACCCTAGATATCCACATCTCACCCCCACCTCCCATTAAGGAAACCATGGTAAAAAATTTCTCCAAAGCTAACTTCATGCTTCTTAAGACAGAAGTGGCAAACTTCATGACACCCATGCAAATGGACAATACAATTATGACTGCCGAATCCTATACAAATGCACTCTCTAAGCAATTACATGAGTGCATGGATCGTGCTATCCCAAACAGAACCAAGACACTATCCTCCAAAAAAGGAAGCCTATCTGGCGGTCCTCTGCCATAAACAAGCTTTACAACAGAAGGAAGAAACTGTTGCAAAAGAGAGTAAAATCCCATGAGTGGAGTTGCTCCCTGGTCTGCCTCAGTAAGAAACTGAGATCCCTTATAAGATCCTCCAAAGCTAGCTATGAAAACAAAATTGCCACCAATTCTAGGGACAAACACAAAGCATTCTATAGCTATGTCAAGAATTTCAATGGCAACACCTAGATCAGCTCTGAGTTACAGCACAATGGCACGAAAATTACAGAACCAACTGATATTGATAACATCCTGGCAGATTAGTTCACTGCTAACTTTACCTCCCTCTCACCCCCTAAAGGGCCCATATCTATACAGGAAGAATGCAGAGTCCCTGTAATCACAACTATGCAGGTAAAAGCTGCACTCTCTAAAGCCAAAAACACAGCATCCATGGGACCGTACAACTTCCCAGGCTGCATTTTACATGAACTTCAGAACGAACTGGCTCCCCACCTAAGCACCATGTTCAATCATAGCCTCATGTCAGGCTTTGTGCCCACTGAATGGTGCACAGCAACAATCATCCCACTCCACAAAGGGGCAGCCACCACTGATCCCAGGAACTATCGCACTATTAGCCTGATGAGCCTGGTCTTTAAGGCCATGGAACGTATCATCATAGAACTCATAAACAAAGACATTGGTAACCTCCAAACTCTGGACCCCACCCAGTTCGGGTTTGTGAAAGACAGATCATGCCTCCTAAATCTGTTCGACTTCTTTGAGGCAGTCACCAAAGCCGTAGATGAGGGTAAGATGGTTCACACAGCCTATCTTGACCTCGCCAAGGCTTTTGACACCATCCCCCATTCTGGAATTATAGCTAAACTCACTAAACTAGGTATAAATCCTTATGTCACAAGATGGGCTGCCAATTGGCTGACTGACAGAACCCACACTGTAAAAGTTGCAGACTCCAAATCTGACTTCAAACCAGTGACAAATGGAGTACCACAGGGTTCAGTCCTGGGATCGCTCCTGTTTGGTATCTACTTCTCTGAAGTACAGGCTAACACAGACGACCTTTGGCTAATGAGGTTCACAGATGACTGCAAACTAGGAGCCATAGTCAAGTCCCCAAATCATGTGGACATCCTACAGAAGGGTCTCACTGAGACAGATGCCTGGTGTCAGAGCCATGGCCCCAAGCTCAATGCCAAAAAGTGCATTGTTATCCCCTTTGGTAAAAATTCTGTACCCATGAACTACCACATAGACGGCAGTCTACTTAACATCAAATTTGTGATAAGAGACCTTGGGGCCCAGGTGGACAGTAGTCTCTCCTTTGATAATCACATCACCACAGTAATCAGGAAATCCTTCTATGTGGCACACCTCATCCAAAAAGGGTTCTCATCCAGGAAAAAAGAGGTCACTGTTCCCTCTACTCGACACTCATTACACCTGTTATAGAGTACAATGCCCCTTTTGGAATGTACCTCACAAGACATCTGCAGCAGCTGGAAAGGCCATAGAAGTACCTCACAAATAGGATTACTGGCCTCGTACAGATGCCCTACACTGACTGTCTCAAAAAACTCCAGCTTTACTCCATAGCATATCACCTACTCTGAGGTGATCTCTGCCTAACATATAAAGCTATGTCAAACCCAGAGCTGTTGGACATGCTACACCTTACGAAATCCCAATCCCTTCGAGCTACATACTCTAGGGACCTAAACCTTGTCACCACAATAAATAGGACATGCTGGAGGGATAGATTCCTGTCCCCAGAGACTTCCCATACTCTGGAACAATGTGAAGCAAGTTCTTCATTAGCACTCTTCAAGAAAAATCTTGATGAGTGGATGGGAAATAGGAAATACACCCTGGGGATCACTTCTGCGGCTCTGCTCGACAGGAGCACAGGAAAATAACTTTCTTAGGTGGCATAAGCTAGGGAACCTTGTTAGCTAGGCTTATGTAGGCCTTTGGGCCGATAGCCTAGTACTTACCTATGAACCTATGAACCTATATGAGGACAGAGATGACACATTTTAACAAAAAATTCAGAGGATGAAACATAAATTGTACATTGTGCACTGCTTTCATGTACTTTTACTCTTCACAGATCTACATGTACACTTCTGTAAGTGTAATCTGGCACATCCCCCTGATGTCATCATTCACTGTTGCCATCCATTGAAAACAAACACTGTGGAAGTGCCTACACAAAGTGAACATCCCTACATGGTCACTATTTTTGCAATTCACCAATTCTAATGAGTTCTGAGCTCATTTGCATCTTCACCATGCTGACAGCCCTGAATCTACAAAGTTGGTAACCATGCAGCCACGGAAACCCAAGGGGAGCCCAATGTTGTAAACACAAGGGAGGGTATTACTTTGCTATATATCTGCACAGAGGAATACAGTTTTGGATAAAATTTGAGTGTGTTTTGTCAGCTACATACTGTATATCCTTACATGACAGTATGAATAGCCTGTTTCATGGGGGTTTACACTTTTAGCTGTCTACAAGTGTGTGTGTGTGTGTGTGTGTGTGTGTGTGTGTGTGTGTGTGTGTGTGTGTGTGTGTGTGTGTAATATATATGTATATATATATATATATATATATATATATATATATATATATATATATATATATATATATATATATATATATATATATATATATGAGTATATTCTTCATTTGTGGTGGGGGAGTGAAGCTGCATGTATGTCATGGCACTTAAAAAGGATTGTTGCTATTGTTACTCTACTTTTGTAGCATCCACCCTGTCTAATAATGCCATACCGTGTCTGCTGTTACATGTTAAGGTCAGTTCTGTACAAATCTAAGAACTTTTACTTACTCTTGTTTCTGTGTAGACTCCTTTCCATGGCTGTATTTGGAAAGTTTTCGAATACACAGGCAACATGAGCATGGAGTCTACACAGTTGTTTACAGCTTGTTGAATCACCCCACTATGTTGATTTGCTTCATTATCATACAATTCAGCTACTTATGCTGTAATTAGCATTCCACGGAAGTTACTATGTTTGTGCATGAGTGTGGACAGCTACACAGAGTTTACTGAATCTAAAAATAATCACTGCCATGTATGTATCATGCTGCAACATGCACACAGGGAAAAATGAAATAAAATACCTGGTTACAAAGTAAATTGGAAGGCTTAGGTGATAGAGAGAGAAGATGCAATATTAAAATTTTTGGCCTGCTAAGAAAACCGAAGGAAAAGATATAATTTTCTTTTTATCTTCTTGAATACCCAAATTCCTTACTCAACAAGCAGGGCTTTCCTATGGCATAGCCAAGGGGATGATTTTAACAGCTGTTGCTTGGATATTGATACTTTAGCTATATTGTTTTATGTTTCTCATCTTTTGCTCTTTGATACTGTGAACACTGAGTTTTTTTATCAGGGGAAGGGAGAAAATGTCTATGCCTAGAGAGCTTTGACAAGATTAGAAAAATTTGTTTGGGTAGCTAACTCCACATTCCCGTGCTTAGCAAGAGGGAAATACCTCTGGGTGTACAAATAGTGGTACACTATCTATTTGACTGCATTCCCAAGTAAACTTAATAATTTGCACAAATGACATTTAATTAAGGAGGAAATCAGTAAATATACTTACACAAGATAGCTCCTTATTAACTGGTCACACAGAGTTAGCATTTTCTCCTGAATGATATTATGTCCTTACATTAAATTCAAGAATTAATCATTGGACAGGTTCTCACAATGGATTTAGGGTATCATCACACAGGGGTTGCTACCTTTTGTTATTTAACTAATACACACTCAGTTTAAGAAATACAACCATTATGCTCAGTTTAGTGCTATTCTTCTTGAAAAGAACTATATGGACGCATAATACTTGGAGAGCTGATCACTCTCTCCAAGAAGAAGTATGGTTCTAATAAGAAGGAACTTCCTGTTCACAGATTATCTATATGATTAAAAGTTGTAACATTAGATCAATGTTAGTTTAGGTCTTTTTATCTGTCCTATAATTTAAATGGAAAAAATAAATGACTCTTTGTTAAAATAGTCCAAACAATCATGTAAGGTAACTGGAACAAGCAGGCTCCTCACAGCTCCATACGCTAAAACTAGCGAAATGCAATATAAAAAAGCACGTAAAGCAAGTAAGCTAAAAACGAACGTTCCTTTAATAAATACAGTTAGCGCTTTCACCTCATCGGCTTCATCAGACTGTGTTTAACCCAACTGAAACAGTCATATATATATCACATTCAATTAAAACTGCAATCAATCAATTATATTCAAAGTGAATACAATTTAAAGCCACAGTGCAAAATAAATCAAGCATAGGTACATAAGTGCACGTATATACTATAAGAAGCAGAATGTGTATTTCTAAGAAACGTACATTGCAAACATGTAAGCTCATATTTAAATCTATTAAAAATATATGTTAAATATAAAAAATAAAAAATATATATATACATGTGAGTGCATGTAATGGTAGATAGATCTAACACAAATACTAAAAATACAATTATTAAAAATACAGTTTTTAAAATCCATGAATGGGAGCAGACAATAGTATCATAGTCTATACATTAAAAAAACCTTCATCTATGTATGAGACGTGATAATAACTTGACCTGAAATCTGGACTCTATACCTCTCTATTTTCTTTTTAGTCTCCTCTTCTTTAAAATAGTTTGTATATTAGTCTTATCGTTAAGGCCAGGGGGATGGTCAGCCCTCATCCGGATGATCCACCTAAGTTCCATTTCTAATGTGTGGTTCTCCAGATCTCCGCCCCTAAGGCTAGTTTTAATATGTTGAATCACACTGAAAGTAAATGTGTGTTCCAAGCCTAACTTTAGGCAGTGTCTAGCTAGTGCATTATGTTCCTGACCAGTCCTAATGTGATATAAATGTTCCCTAATACGGAACCTAAACTCTCTATTCGTCTTACCTATGTAAAACGCATCACATATCTCACACTGAGCCAGGTATATCACATTCATGCTCTTGCAGTTCGTTCTAGTTGTAAAAATAAATTCTCTGTTAACAAGAGGGGGTTTAAAAGAAAGACAAGTATTAATTAGTCCACATTGGTTGCAATTACCACAAGAAGTCGTGTTGCAACCTTCACCCTCGTCAATAGAGGACCTCCCAAAGAACATTTTCTTCAGGTTCTTCTTATTTTTATATATGAACCTAGGTTCATTACCTACCAATTTCATAATTTCTTCATCTGCTCCTAATACATCCCAACGCTCTCTTATTATTTTCCTGATGTTGTTAACGTCAGATGTGAAATATACTGGCATACTCATACTCTGTGCCTTCCTATCATCACCATCATGGATATCAACAATCATATCCTGCTCCTCTTGTAGTATAGAACTAGAAAAATAAGGGCGTGCTCTAGTCTCTCTGAGCTCAACGGCTGAATTAATAGCTCTATCAATCTCATCTCTTTTATAGGCCCTGTCTCGTAACCTTTGACTTAATTTACTTAATTCAAATCTAAAGCCTACCTCCATTGGGTTCAACCTCGAGGCCCTAAGGGACTGACTCCTAGCTACACTCTCAAAGACGTGTCTAGGGTGCATGCTGCCCCTGTGTAAAAGAGTGTTCCTGTAGCATTTCTTCCTATGGATAGAGGTATTTACTATTCCATTACTCAATCTCATTATGTTCACATCTAAAAATGCAATGGACACTCTAGAGTAGTTGGACGAGAATTTCAAAAATTCCACAGAATTGTTGATGTACCTCTCAAATTCTGTTAGTTCTACCTCATTACCTCTCCATATGAGAAAGAGGTCATCTACAAACCTCCTATAAAAACTCACGTGTTTTTTAAATATGTCTGAGTCAAAAAGTATTTCCTTCTCCCAATAAGCCATAACAATATTGGCGTAGCTATTGGCACAACTAGTGCCCATAGCTACGCCTTCTTTCTGGATGTATATATCTGCATCAAAAATAAATACATTGTTTTCTAAGACTGTTTCTAGAAACAATGCTAGCAAATCTATCAAATCCTTATTCAGGGAGGTATATTTATGTAAATAATCCATAACCCATAAAACACCACGGTCATTGGGTATGACCGTGAAGAGGCTGTTGACATCAAAGGTCACAAAGATGTATTCATCCTCTTCTCCTAATTTTGAAATGTATTCATAGAATTGAAGTAAGAACTCCTTACTATCTTTAAGAATAGAGGGGTTTTCATCCACTACGGGTCTCAAAAAGTGTTCTACATATAATGAAAATGGTTCAGTCAGCCAGCCTTGCCCCGAGACGATAGGTCTCATGGGTGGATTGCATAGGTCTTTATGTATCTTAGGCAGGCCTTTCAACAAAGGCAGAAGTGGATGTTCAACCTTCAAATATTTATAAATGTTCTTATCTATAACTGCGCTTTTTAATAAATCATCAATCATCATATATACCCCATAGACTTTTGTAATGACATCCTCTCTGTTCAATTTCCCATATGATTTAATATCACTTAAAAGCTCATCCACACTCTCCTTGTATTGATCATAGTCCATAACAACGATGCATCCGCCTTTATCTGCAGAGGTAATAATGATGGAATTATCGTTTCTTAACTCATATAGTGCTTGTTTCTCTACTCTATTGAGATTATTCCTGTTGTAAAATCTATTGTCTCTACTCCTAATGTTATTGTAATAACTGTGTAAGTCATTCTCAACGAGCCTCGAAAATGTCTCTAGTACTGGGTGTAATATAGGTACATATGTACTAGTAGGTTTAAAGACATTCATTACATCACTCATATCAGTGGCACCATAATCTAATTTAAGTTGAACATTTCTAATGAACAACTTCATGTCAATAATATTATTGACATGAAGTTGTTCATTAGAAATGTTCAACTTAAATTAGATTATGGTGCCACTGATATGAGTGATGTAATGAATGTCTTAAACTAGTACATATGTACCTATATTACACCCAGTACTAGAGACATTTTCGAGGCTCTGAGAATGACTTACACAGTTATTACAATAACATTAGGAGTAGAGACAATAGATTTTACAACAGGAATAATCTCAATAGATTAGAGAAACAAGCACTATATGAGTTAAGAAACGATAATTCCATCATTATTACCTCTGCAGATAAAGCGGATGCATCGTTGTTATGGACTATGATCAATACAAGGAGAGTGTGGATGAGCTTTTAAGTGATATTAAATCATATGGGAAATTGAACAGAGAATGTCATTACAAAAGTCTATGGGGTATATATGATGATTGATGATTTATTAAAAAGCGTTATAGAAAAAGAACATTTATAAATATTTGAAGGTTGAACATCCACTTCTGCCTTTGTTGAAAGGCCTGCCTAAGATACATAAAGACCTATGCAATCCACCCATGAGACCTATCGGGCAAGGCTGGCTGACTGAACCATTTTCATTATATGTAGAACACTTTTGAGACCCGTAGTGGATGAAAACCCTCTATTCTTAAAGATAGTAAGGAGTTCTTACTTCAATTCTATGAATACATTTCAAAATGAGAAGAGGATGAATACATCTTTGTGACCTTTGATGTCAATAGTTCTTTCGGTCATACCCAATGACCGTGGTGTTTTATGGGTTATGGATTATTTACATAAATATACCTCCTGAATAAGGATTTGATAGATTGCTAGCATTGTTTCTAGAAACAGTCTTAGAAAACAATGTATTTATTTTTGATGCAGATATATACATCCAGAGAAGAAGGCACTAGTTGTGCCAATAGCTACGCCAATATTGTTATGGCTTATTGGGAGAAGGAAATACTTTTTGACTCAGACATATTTAAAAAAACACGTGAGTTTTTATAGGAGGTTTGTAGATGACCTCTTTCTCATATGGAGAGGTAATGAGGTAGAACTAACAGAATTTGAGAGGTACATCAACAATTCTGTGGAATTTTTGAAATTCTCGTCCAACTACTCTAGAGTGCCCATTGCATTTTTAGATGTGAACATAATGAGATTGAGTAATGGAATAGTAAACACCTCTATCCATAGGAAGAAATGCTACAGGAACACTCTTTTACACAGGGGCAGCATGCACCCTAGACACGTCTTTGAGAGTGTAGCTAGGAGTCAGTCCCTTAGGGCCTCGAGGTTGAACCCAATGGAGGTAGGCTTTAGATTTGAATTAAGTAAATTAAGTCAAAGGTTACGAGACAGGGCCTATAAAAGAGATGAGATTGATAGAGCTATTAATTCAGCCGTTGAGCTCAGAGAGACTAGAGCACACCCTTATTTTTCTAGTTCTATACTACAAGAGGAGCAGGATATGATTGTTGATGTCCATGATGGTGATGATAGGAAGATACAGAGTATTAGTATGCCAGTATATTTCACATCTGACGTTAACAACATCAGGAAAATAATAAGAGAGCGTTGGGATGTATTAGGAGCAGATGAAGAAATTATGAAATTGGTAGGTAATGAACCTAGGTTCATATATAAAAACAAGAAGAACCTGAAGAAAATGTTCTTTGGGAGGTCCTCTATTGACGAGGGTGAAGGTTGCAACACGACTTCTTGTGGTAATTGCAACCAATGTGGACTAATTAATACTTGTCCTTCTTTTAAACCCCCTCTTGTTAACAGAGAATTTATTTTTACAACTAGAACGAACTGCAAGAGCATGAATGTGATATACCTGGCCCAGTGTGAGATATGTGATGCGTTTTACATAGATAAGACGAATAGAGAGTTTAGGTTCCGTATTAGGGAACATTTATATCACATTAGGACTGGTCAGGAACATAATGCACTAGCTAGACACTGCCTAAAGTTAGGCTTGGAACACACATTTACTTTCAGTGTGATTCAACATATTAAAACTAGCCCTACGGGCGAAGATCTGGAGAACCACACATTAGAAATGGAACTCAGGTGGATCATCCGGATGAGGGCTGACCATCCCCCTGGCCTTAACGATAAGACTAATATACAAACTATTTTAAAGAAGAGGAGACTAAAAAGAAAATAGAGAGGTATAGAGTCCAGATTCCAGGTCAAGTTATTATCACGTCTTATACATAGATTAGGGGTTTTTTAATGTATAGACTATGATACTATTGTCTGTTCCCATTCATAGATTTTAAAAACTGTATTTTTAATAATTGTATTTTTGTATCTGTGTTAGATCTATCTACCATTACATGCACTCACATGTATATATATATTTTTTATTTTTTATATTTAACATATATTTTTAATAGATTTAAATGTGAGCTTACATATTTGCAATGTACGTTTCTTAGAAATACATATTCTGCTTCTTATAGTATATACGTGCACTTGTGTATGTACCTATGCTTGATTTATTTTGCACTGTGGCTTTAAATTGCATTCACTTTGAATATAATTGATTGATTGCAGTTTTAATTGAATGTGATATATATATGACTGTTTCAGTTGGGTTAAACACAGTCTGATGAAGCCGATGAGGTGAAAGCGCTAACTGTATTTATTAAAGGAACGTTCGTTTTTAGCTTACGTGCTTTTTTATATTGCATTTCGCTAGTTTTAGCGTATGGAGCTGTGAGGAGCCTGCTTGTTCCAGTTACCTTACATGATTGTTTGGACTGTTATTTTCGAACTGGTGACTGGTACTTTACTCGTCTGGGCTTACATTGTGGTTTGCATTTCTTTGTTAAAATAGTTTAAGCAAAGTTGTACATGCAATGAGTTGTTAGTATTGTTTAATCTATTCAGTATACAAATTATGACATGAATTTTCATTAGAGGATGAAAACTAATATTGGTTGGGTACACATATAGCATTATTTCAATTCTAAGTGATCTATTTCTGGGTTAATGTCTTTTAAATATTGTTTTATTTGATCTATGAAAGTGTAAACTCTTTCTTGCTAAGAATCAAATATATAAAATGGCTGAATATAATAATACATAGTTTAAGATCATATATTAAGATTATATTCTGGGTATAATTATTATTTAAAGAGAAATAAGGAGGTGAGGGGAACAAAAAGGGAAAATGAGGGGAAAAAAGAGGAAGGGAAAGGAGGGGGGGAAAGGAAAAAATGGTAAAAGGAAAAGGGAATAAAGGAAAGGAATGAAAGGGCTGAAAGAAGGAAGAAAAGGAAGGAAAAAGAACAGAAGAAAGGAGAGGGAGAGAGAGAAGGTAAGAAATGTAAAATAGGAAGAGGAGAGGGGAAACATTTATAAAAAAGCAACGAGTAAGAAAAAAGTAAAAGAAGGGAAAATGAGGGAAAAAAAGAAAGGGGAAATGAAGGAAAGGGAAAAGAAGAAAGGAAGGTAGGGGAGGGAAAATAATCTAATAAAACTTCAGTTACTCTGAGGAAATATTTGTAAGTGCATAGAGGAAGCAATTTGCAAACTAATGTGAAGAAGAAGTGGAAAGAGAGTAAGAGAGAGAGAGAGTTGATAAGAAAAAATGGGAAAAGAAGAGGATAAGAAAGAAGACAAATAAGGAAAAGGGAAAGAGGAAGGAAGAAAACATAAGGGGAAAATCATATAAATAATAAAGAAAGTACAGGGGAAAGAGGATTCATTAGACTAAAGAGGAAAAGAAGAACATAAACTGTACAAGGGGAGCACTCTAAACACATACTATACATTTTCCAGATATCTCATCATTATTCTCTGTTTAATTAATTGTTTAAAGGGAGAATTTAACAGTGTTTTAGTTTTTTATTTTACTATATATATATATATATATATATATATATATATATATATATATATCATGTTTACTACATAATAAGTATGTTTTTCAGATGAAAACATATTTATTTGGGGCCCTTTTTTGTTTTTTTGTTGTAGTAGTTATTGAAAGAGCTTTTAGCTGGATTTTATTTTAGTGGCTTACTGTAGGTGGTCTCTACTTCTAAGCTAGGAATTTTTATAGAATTATATGTATATAGTTGTAATTATGTTGTTTTATTCATTTGTTTATGTTCATTACAGACTTTGTAGCATGTCTTTTTTATTTCTCTTGTATCAACAGAATCTTGTTAATGATAAAATATTATTTGCTTTAATAATTTGCATTGTTAGAAATATAAAATTACCAAGGTTAATTTCTTTTAACTTTTTGTATGGATTTAATTTTAATTTCTTTAAATACTAATGGTTTAAAAATTCTATGTAAAGGGGATGTCTATTAAATGTCTTTATCAATAAATCACAAGTATTATAGCTTCAAAAAACTCACTTTAAACATTTAAACACATTCAGTTGGAATCTAGGCCACTACACATACTGAGAGAATCAAAATATAAAACTAAAAGAAAAGGGGCAGGATTCACAAAACCTCCGTGTAAGAGTTGCAAGGCTTACACGGAGGCTGCAGTTAAACGGTGTGACGTCAGCATGCCATGCATATGCATGAGGGCATGCTGAATCACACCTAAGGTTAACACGGTCCGTGTAAGACAGTAGGGGGCGTTTCCGTAGGGCGAGCCCTGCAAACGGACATGCCCCCAGAAGAGTAAAAGTCCAGAAAGTAAATCCCCACGACAGAGTCTGTGTAAATGTGAATAGACACAACACAACACATGCTCCCACAGACTATGAACATAAAATGTATAAATGAACATCTTATATTTTTTTTTTATAAGTTGAAAAGATGTTTGCCCGTGAGTGTGCTCGTTTGCGCGGGCGTGCCAGGCGCTTAGCCACATTTAGCAGTCAGTGGAAAAGCATATAAGAACTAAATATGCAAAGTAAGCCAAGAAGCAATAGCGTAGCAGTAGAGACGTTGGCTGAAGAGGAGGCAGTCAATGTTCGAGCCCCCACAACATCAATTTTTATTTTTAGTGAAATAAGCACGAAACAATTCCCTGACATATATGTACATATATAAAATTATATTTTATGTAAAATGTAATGAAATGGGCCATGTATTTTGAAGAAATGTGAGATAATAAAAAATAAAAAAAATGCCAGATGTGCCTATAGCTGAGCTACAGTCTAACAAGTTGAGTATATCTGCCTGTAGGTGAGCAGTGTTTTAACAGGTTTAAAATGAGTGCCCGTAGATGAACAGTGGTTTAACAGGTGTAAAATGATTGCCCGGGGTTGAGCAGAGTTCTAACACACTGAAACTGTGTGCCCATAGCTGAGCTGAGCGTAATATGCGTGCTGACAGCCAAACGATGTGTAAACCAGCGTGACCCATTTGCGCGGAGCTGCGCACCACGCCAACAAGCTAACCGACGGGCAACATTGAGCAAGCTGTATCAAAACTGCTTTTACACAGACACACCTCCTAGCCTGTGTAGACAGTCATAAAATATAAAAAGAAATGGCCAGGCTCGAACTCAGGATACCATGCACCATAGTCAAAGTACTGAACCACTAAGCCATGACAGTTGCTCTTAGAAATGCAGTAATAGCATATATATAGGAATGAATAGAAAGAGGAACATGACAAAGCAGGTTTTGTGAAACTGATACAATTCCAAAATGGCCAATCACAGATACGTGTGGGAAAAACGGCATATATAAGCCCCATAGGCGGGAATACACAGCAAAAACCGATTGTGGAACCAACTTGCAGCCAGGATGGCAAGTGCAGGAGAGGGTAGTTGCTTCCGAGCACAGAGGTGGGGCATTGAGGAGTCCAAATATATGGTTTGGCTCCTCGTCCATGATCATGAGGCCCAATTCATGCAGGGCCAGGTCCTGTGGGAAGCATACAGGGCTGAGGCGTGGGACCGGTTGGCACATGATCTCACCAGTGCCACAGGAATACCAAGGACTGGTGAACAGGTCTGTCACCACCATGCGGAACTGAAGAGATGGAAGCAGGACCAACTGATCCGTTGGATCCAGGAGGCCCGGCAAATGCCCAACGCCCCACTACTGAGTAAGTTACATGTAATTATTTATGTAAGAAAATAACCTAGCTGATATTATGGAGATGTGTATTCCAATATTACTTCATTTATATTGCAGCTGCAGGTGTCCGTTCTGCAAACCGTCGAGCCTATGCCGATAGGCTGGTGCGGTTGCACCACCAGGCAGGTCAGTAATTCTCTCCCTGTAACTGTAAAAAAATATAAGTATGACAGCTTGCAAAAGAGTGCAGTGTAGTCATTTATTAATAAAATGTGCAAGTAACAGTGTAAGAGAGTTTGCAAGTATTGCTTGATTACAAAAGTGTGATGCAGCCTGTAATCCAAAAATAAAAATGAAACAAGTCTGAAATAATGATGTCCCACCTGTAATATAATAGTACATAACCTGCAGCAGGCTGAAAAGTACTGCTACAGAAGCTGAGTAAAACACATGTGTAAAATATATCCCTGTTTAAATTCTGAAACATGACACAAGTGAGACTGTTGGAAAGGATTGTTATAACTAAAAGTAAACCATGTCAATAAAGCCTAGAATTAAGTACCATCCTGAATTGTAAAAATAAAACAAGTGAGAGAGTGTAAGAAAGAGGTATGAATCCACCAATAAAGTAGTAATAACTCCTGAATAAAGTATACTGCAGTCAGTACAGAATGAAATGAATGTTACAGGCAGAACCAAACAGTAGCATGTGTTGAAAAAAGTACTGAAACTGGAATGTGTGTCCCAAAATCTGGATATGTTGCTCTCAGTTTGCAATATGCAGATAGTATGGTTGTATGAAATACCAAACATCCACAGTTGTCTATAGCCATATAAAGCAAATGTAGCAGGATGATGTAGCTGAACAGAGCCAAATATGAATGTGTATGAATAAATATGAAATGCATATTGATGTAGCAGTAACATTCCTATCACCAACCTGAATAAGTTATCACATAGGAAACTGTAGTCAGACTTGTAGTGTGTATATATCTGCAGCTAGTAGAAATGTACAGCATATGTATAGGTATTTGAAGTTGTTAATGAAATATTTCTTCACCCTACCCTATAACCACAAATAATCCATTCCACGTGAAATGGGTACGTGCATTCATAATTAACACCCCTGGACATTTGTCCTGTTGGTTCATACATATTTGCATGTACGTTGATGCATGTGCCCTGTTCATACATCCAAACCTGATGGCCTGTTGCCATCAATCGACCCTGCATGTTGTTGGATTGTGTATTGTTGTTCAAATTATGCATGTGTTATGCTTGCTGTTCAATGGCTTGAATTTATGGGTGTTTGGTTAATGGGAATACTAATGCATGCTGTTACAACTAATTGTGAATGGTATTGTACGTTACTAACCCAAACTGTCATAAAATAATGCAAAACATAGGACGACAGGGAAGGCGGGTTCCAGCGGACCCACCTCTCCCACCTCAGCTGGCAATTGCACCTGGCAGTAGTGCCCAGGCTGGACCCTCCTCCGGTGGCCCTGTACCACCTGTGAGTGGAAGCACTGCAGGGGATGGGGCTCGTCCCTCCTCTGCAAGCGTGGCTGGAGGAGAACATCCACTCACCCTCCGTAGTGTCCGGACTGTGGTGCGTAGGGAGATCCAGCATGCTGTGCTTGGGCCCCTACGCCAGCTTGAGGCACGGGTGGCACAACTCATGGGTGTGCCTGCTGCCCGGCCTACACAGCCCCCAGCACAGCCCTGTCCTGGGCAGTGAAGGCACAGTGGCAACTGCCCATGGGTGGGGATCTCAGTTCCACTGTTGCCATCTGTGGGCTCATGGGCTCGAGATATCCAAACATCCGTCCCCGTCAATTGTGTAACCCCCCCACATGTGTCATACACCACCCCTGTATGCGTCTTGTTTGTCTTGTCTGTTAACCTCCCCTACCTACCTCCCCAGCTATACGGACTTCCTGTACCTGACATACCACTCTCACCTGAAAAAAAAAAAAAGAGCACTCTGTACCCACAAAAGAATTACGCCCCATACATAGCTGCCCATTTTGCACACATGTCTGCTGGACATGTAAACTGGCAATTACAGTTGGCTGTACAACAAATATTATTGTTGTCCTCACACCTCTCTCAGGGGTGGAAGGTTTCAAATTTCACACCAAATTACAAACATATGCACAGCTGTTGCTAATGAAGAAATGGGCAGCTATGGGCCTTTCCTACATCCCTCCTGCAAAACCCGAGCTTGTTTTCCTACTGTCCTACCCTCTTTGTGCCTCCTTTTTCAACACTTTCCTATCTTCCCATTTTCTTTTCTTTAAAAGAAAATAGCGCAGGTGTGCGTGAGAGTAAGCACTTTTAAGCAGTAGTAAGCAGGAGTGTGCTTCTGTGCGCTTAGCTAAGCATGTGTGCGCTAAGCTAAGCAACAGTGCGCATGCGTGACCTCTGCGCAAACCAGCGCTAACCCACTTACAACTGCTTAAAAGTGCCTTAGTCACTCTGAATGACAAGGCCTGTAGTTTTCTCAGCAGCAAAATAAAATACCTCCGTCAGTCTCGAACCCAGGACCTTGGAAACACTAGTCTGCATGACTGACCACTAAGCCATGGCTGCTATACAAGAGCATTGGGCTGAAAGAAACATATCATGAAATAGTAGGAATTAATGTAAAGGGAATATAGCAAGTTTAGTACACAAAGCATGTCATGTATATTTACTGTCAAATCTAGTGGATTTGTAAAATAGTAATGTGTGCTGAGAAACAGTCATGCTAGTTGGTAGCTACTAGGTAATAATGTCACAGTAGCATTTGGCAAGCCACACACATACTCAGAGCAGGATAAACACTGACATAGTTGAATAGTTAAGAGATCAGACATAGCAACTGTGACTGAGTTACAGGGATGTCCCTGATGTGAAAACAAATGTCAACTGTGCCCCACTGATACCCTGTCAAATGTACTAACAGTAGGCAGAAAGGTGTTACTACACATGCAATGGTAACTATGACTGACTGAAGGTATGCACCACCTGCATGTCACAAATGGTGTACTAATACATATGCTTGAAATAACCTACAGTCACAACTGCAGAATATCAGAATATGTCATTGGAGTAGGAGTAACCCACTGCTATGTACCATTCCATGAGGCTGATAAAAGATGCTCTGGAGAGTATCTGAGGCCTGCCCAGCAGTATGATCAAATACCCTTATAAGTGTCAAGGCCCACACCATGGCCAGACCACACTGCATGCAGTAACACCCTACCACAACAAACACATAGGGAATTGATGCCCAAACAGATTTAGCAAGCATTACAAGCTGTGAATGTAAATGGAAAATAGGAAAGCCATAGCAACACATTACAGGAAAGACACCTAGCAGGCATACAACGAGTGAATGTAAAGGCCAAATATTGAAGCCATCGCAACAGATTGCAAGAGCCACTGCTATATACCAGTTACACCACAATCCCCACAGGAAAGCACACGCACCCATATACACAGTATTATTAGTCATAGGTGTCAGTTTACATACACATGGAGAAGAGGACACTGGAGGACGGAATACTCAGTTTACAGAACAACATGCATTGCAGTGTCTATACAACACAGCCTGAAATATGAGAGACATACCAACCCTTACACTCACAGAACAGTGTCCACAGCAAACCAGCATGGTCCCCACCCCGATAATCTGAAAGGGCTACGCCTACCTAACAGACCTTTTTTATAGCACAGTCCTGTAATCACAGTGAGAACTGCAATCACTACACAACAGGCTACATGCAATTAGTAAATGCTGGCTAACAATTGGTGCAGAGGCCATCACATGGACATGTGCAGATACCTACAAAAGCATCTTGTACTCCCAGTCCACAAATGCAATACTTTCATTCCACCCACTGGAGGTAGAGAGAGAGAGAAAAGAAAGAAAGAAAGAAAGAAAGAAAGAAAGAAAGAAAGAAAGAAAGAAAGAAAGAAAGAAAGAAAGAAAGAAAAAAAAAAACCTGTAACAACAAAACAAAGAGGCTGACAGCAGGCCAAGTAACTGCAAGCCTACGCAAACAGCTGCAACAAACACAGGTAATGTAAAGTACTACTATAATACTCTACATACTGTGAACCCTCCAGATGTGTTATTGGTCTGTATCTATGTATATGAAGATGTGCATAGGGCCAGGGACATACTACAATTGTCACTGAAGGCTCCACATACATATGTATGTGACGGTAGTTATGTGCACATAGCAATGTAGGTTGTAGTGCAATGTACAAGTAGGTTGTACAGTAATGGATGTTCATCAGTACGTTACTGTGTGTATACATATGTGGAACTATATATATATATATATATATATATATATATATATCATGTGTATATGTATGTATATATATAACCTACCTTTCACCTTAATCTCTTTAACTTTCAACAAACTATTAACTCCCCAACTAGAATTGACAAAACAACCAATAAACAAGCAATCCTGGATTGGATATTGATTAACAATAATCCCCATTCTTATAAGACTGGAATACTCCCAGACAATATTAGCGACCATCTCCTTACCTATATCACTAAACAAAAAGATAATACTCTCAAACAAGCTATTTACCATACTGTACGCAATAAAAACAAATTTAACTTGTCCTCCTTCCTAAATGACCTCAAGGCATGCAACTGGTCAACTCTAAAACACCTCCCACTTGACGAAGCAGTTGCCTATTTCAATAACACTTTCCTACAAATTCTACAGCAGCATGCCCCAGCTCGATTAATTAGAGTAAGCTCCAAAGCTGCCCCTTGGCTTTCCAAAACAACCAAACAAACTATGCTAGATAGAAATAAAATTTGGACTAAATGGAGAACCACTAAAAACCCTGCTGACCTTCTAAACTTCAAACACCTTAGGAATACTACAAAAACACTCATCCATCTTGATAAAAAAAACTATTACCTTCAATATCAACATAACCAAAATTACAACCCTAAAAAATTCTGGTCAGGAATCAATAAACTTCTACATCCAGGGAATACCAAAACTCCCACACCTGCTACCTTAGCACAAACTTCACCCAACATAATAGCCGATACCTTTAACAACTTCTTCTCTGAAACAGTCACCTCTCTAGCAAACACCATGACTCCCCCCCCTTCCCCTCAACACACCTCTCCTCTAAATAACACCCCCACCCTAAAATTTAGCACAGTCTCCACAGCTCACATATGTAAGTTACTCTCTAAACTTAAACCCTGCACCCCTTCAGCTGACAAACTTCCAGCTGAATACCTACAACTAGCAGCATCTGAACTAGCTTACCCAATCTTGATCTTAATTAACAGAACAATAACCGAATCTACTATCCCATCCTGCTGGAAAGTCTCCTATATTATTCCCCTCCATAAAGGAGGTCACTCTAATGAACTTTCTAATTACCGACCTATAGCCCTACTTTCTCCTCTATCTAAAATTATGGAACGTTGTATTCACCATCAACTCCTAAATCACCTCTTGCAAAATAGCCTACTAGTAGACTCACAACATGGTTTTAGGCCCCACCATAGTACTTCCACCGCCCTTCTCTCCTTCACCGACACAATAAACAGAAATCGCAATAACAACCTTTTCTCCTCAGCCCTATTCCTAGACCTCTCAAAAGCCTTTGATATGGTTAACCATCAACTACTCCTAGATACATTGACATCACTTTCACTCGACTCTTCAGCAGTACAATGGTTTAACTCATATTTGAATGATAGAAAACAAGCTGTCCTCTGGGACAGCCATATATCCTCACAGCTCCCAGTCAATATCGGTGTTCCTCAAGGATCCATCTTAGGTCCCCTCCTCTTCTCTACATTTATAAATAACCTGGCTACTTCGCTCCCAACATCCACTTGTATTCAGTATGCAGATGATTCAACTCTCATCTGTTCTGCTTCATCTTCAGGAGAACTCCACTCTTCCACCCAGAAACTCTTTACTACGGCTGAAAAATGGTTCCAACATATCTGTCTCCTCCTTAATCCCCAAAAAAAACAAATTACTACTCTTTACACCAACACTTAAATCTGCCCCTATCTCATTTTCCATCACATCTGGCAATGGCACGATCATCAATCCTGACTGTTCCACTAAACTCCTAGGTGTTACTATAGACAATCAACTGAGTTTTGACTGTCACATTGATCTAACCATCAAGGCTGTTAATAAAAAGATAGGTGCCCTTTATAGACTTAAGCCCTTTCTTACTGCAGCTACTCGAGTGTCTCTTGCCCAAACTCATCTCCTATCTACACTACTGTATGCCTCCCCCTCATTTATTAACATTTCAAAAGCTAACCACCAGAAACTAGTAGTATTGCCAGGTTTGCTACTGGTTCCCCATATCGAACTCACCATTGTCATAATCTCAAAAATCTTAACTGGCTAGAACTACAGAATCAAATTCTCCTACAGCAATTACTTATCACTTATAAAATTCTCCATTACCCCTCTAATACACCCATACTTAATAACCTTATCACCCCATACAAAAATCTTACTTCCCTTCGCTCAGCCAACAAACTTCTAGTAGCTACTCTCAAATCTTACAACAAAGCAGGTGACTCCTTATTTGCTAATACTGTAGGATCTCACTGGAATAAACTCCCCAAAGAACTAACCACTTTAAGCTCATCCCACCTTTTCAAAAAACAAACAAGGAAACATTTGCAATCTCACTGGCTATGCCCCTGCTCAAATCCTGACTGAGCTTAAAAAACAATCACTCTCTCTCGCACCCTACATTGCTCTTCTACCTACCCTACTTCACTACTTCTTTCCCTCCAAGAAGTAGACCTAGCAACCCACCAGCCTGCTTATTTACTCCTACCTACCTCTTTTTATGTTACCCTCCACTATCTCTAACCTGTTTTCTCTCCATGTATCTAACCCAGTTCCAAACTTCCTGTGTGCAAACCTCTATCCTAAAAGTAGTGCTCATCACTATATCCCTGCTACTAACTGACTTCTATGACTAAATTTTTACAAACTCTCTACCTGTTCCTATTTTTCTCCCTTCTTCATCTTTTTTAGCAGTCTATCTATAGTAGATATTTAAATTATAATGATTCTGTACTGATGTTTATTTCTTGTTTAAATTGCCTTCCCATTACTATTCTATATATCAATTTTTCCCTTAGTTGCCTGCATGCTTTAGTTACTTGTTATTTACTTGTTATTTACTTGATATTTGTTAGTCACTTAGTTTTATTAGTGGAGCTTTTCTCCTCGGGCCTCTGCTGAAAATGGACATGTATCCAGCCAGACTAGCCCGGTCAACAAATGTAAAATAAATAAATAAAATAAAATATATATATATATAATATGCATATGTGTATACATAGACAGAGAGGGATGTAGAAATACATAGACATATATAGTTTCACAGTGTCATAGTTTAGTACTAGGCTATCTGCAGACAGTGTATGGAATAGATTTAGAAACTTGCGCCTCTGTATAGTAGTGACACAGTGAAGACCCCCCTACATAATAGCATTAGTTTACTGTGCCTCTGTCTAGTAGTGACACAGAGATGAACCCTGCTGTAAACCTATGATCTCCCATCCACTCGTCAAGAATGCACATGAAAAGTGTCAGTGAGGGTCTCTGACTAACATGAACTGGGATCCTGTTCCGCAGTATGGGAATCCTCTTAGTGATGGATCTGTCCCTACAGTATGTCCTATTCATATGTGTGCTGAGGTTTAAATCCGTAGTTGTTGTGGTTCTGATGGATTTGGATTGTATGAGGTGGAGCATGTCCATCAATACCTGATTGGACATGGCCTACTACATCAGGCACAGATCACCCCTACGTAGGCAGTATGCTATGGAATAGAGCATGAGTCACGTTAGTCTGGCAGCATATGACAGTTGTTGCAGACCCTTGATCCTCCTGGTGATGTACTTATGGGGTCCCCCTAGCTGTTGCAAGTGCCAGGTGAGGTACATACCAAATGGGGCATAGTACACAGTCATGGGCCTGATAAGGGAGGAGTATAGGGGTACAATGACCCCTTTTGATCTGGATGTGAATCCGTTCATGATAAGGTGGGCAAGGTAGGAAGTCTATCCAACCACTTTGGAAACGTGGGTGTCAAATGAGAGGTCAGTATTGATCAGTGTCACCAGGTCTCCGATTACTTTGCCTGTACTCAGTGGGTTACTGTCTATGTGATAATATGTGGGTACCTTGTCCGTCCAAAAGGGTATGAGTATACATTACGTGGCATGCAGTTTAAGGCCATGACTCCGGCACCAGTTGTTGGTGTCCGTGAGGCCTGTCAGTATGATGTATGTGTCAGCTGATGTATCGACTATGGCGCCTAGTATGCAGTCATCTTTGAACATTGTCAGCCACTACCCTCCCATGTCTGCTTCCACATCTGAGAATTATATGCCGAACATGAGCGGTCCCAGGACAGAGCCCTGTGGGACACCACTTGTGACTGGCTCTGAGTCTGACATGGCACCAGTGAGTTTGACTGTAGGGTTTCTATCTGTTAGCCAGTTTGCAACCCATCTTGTGACATATGGATTTACATTTCAGCTGTTGATCATGTCTATGATGCCAGAGTACAGTATTGTGTCGAAAGCCGTAGGCAAGTCCAGGTAGGCTGTATGGACCGCTGTGCCCTCGTCAATGGCTCTAGTGACTGATTTGAAAAGGTCAACCAGGTTCATAAGGCAGGATCTGCCCTCTACAAAGCCAAACTGGGTAGGATCAAGTGTCTAAGTCCCCAATGTCTCTGTGTATGAGTACCATAATGATCCTTTCCATAGCGTTGCAGACCAGGCTGGTTAAGCTTATGGGGCGGTAGTTACCAGGGTCTGTAGAGGTGCCTCCTGTGTGGAGTGGGACTACTGTTGCTGTATGCCAGTGTCCAGGTACATATGCTGTAGTAAGGCTATGGCTGAATAGCATTTAATGTGCATGTGTAGCTCCTCTTGCAGTTCACGTAGCATGCAACCTGCAATACCGTTTGATCCCATTGATGCTGTGTTTACAGCTTTGCTGAGGGTGGTTCCCAGCTGGACATCTGAGATGACAGGGAGGTTACAGTCAGCTGGAATAAGTAATTCCTCATGTGTGGGTGAGGGAGGGGAAAAATCTGCACTGAACCTGTCTGCCAGAATGTTGGCATTATCTGTGTGTTCAGTGTAGCGTTTGTCACTGTGAACTAACTGTGAACATAACTGAGGGTTCACACCCAGGTGTGTAACATAGCAGAAGAAGGCCTTGCGGTTATCTGTAGTGTCCATAGCGATGTCCCTCTCATTGTTGGCCTTGCATGTTTGTACGACAAAACGTATCTTTCTACTACTGCTGATCAGAGATGCTGTAGCTCTATGGAATTATGCTCTGCCGTGCAGTAGCTACCTTCTGTTGTTATACAATTTGTTCAATGCTGGGGTCCACCAGACAGGACGCCTGCCCTTGGTGGAGAGGGTCACGGTTTCATTTGTGATTGCATGATCCATGCATTCTTGGAGATGTCCGTAGAAAGCATATGTGAAGGTGTCTGCATTGTGGGAAGTGGTTTACACTGGCCCAGTGGGCATTAAGGATACCAACTCAGTTATAAGAAGTGTAAAGTCGGCATGTGAGAGGTTTCCCACTGTAGTCTTTTGTGTTGTGGGGGAGGTGGGATATGTATATCCAGGGGGATTAGTCTGTGGTCAGATGTGACTAGTGAGGGGTATACTTCTGGTGTGTAGCACATTGTCCCCATGTTTGTGATGATCAGGTCAAGTATATTATCTCCTGTTGTGGGAGAGGTGACTAGCTGTTAAATTGCATTTGACTTAGTGAATTCCGGGAACCTTTGGGCTAGGGTGTTTGGGGTAGAATAATGCACCCAGTGTATGTTAGGGTAGTTGAAGTATCCCAATATGATGGTGTGTGGTGGGACATTCATATCCTCCAATGTCTTCAGGAAGGCTGACTGTGGTTCCTGAGATTGGGAGGGTGGTCTGTAACATGCTACCAGTTGTATAGCAGGTTTGCCTACGGTTATCTGCACCTGGATGGTCTGTGATGCTTCATGTGTTGCCACTAACCTGGAGGTGTGTGTGTCCTTCATGAATATGGACACACCCCCTCCCTTTTTGTTTTGTCCCGAGTCCTGGGGCCAAAACGCATGATACGGGGTGTAGCCTGGTACCGCTGGTGTGCTCTCAGGAGCCTTGAACCAGGTTCTCACTTACTGCACAGACATGGATATTGGTAGAATATGTACGTACAGATATATGTAATACACACATACATATATAGATATCTGTAGAGACATATACATATACAGATAGATCTGACTGACAACAGATATGTCTGTATATGACTATCTCTCTCTCTCTCTCTGTCCCACCCCCTCACACTCTCACTCTCCCTGTGTCTCTCTCTCACTCTCTCCCCCTCTCTCCCCACATCTATATGTATATATCTACATCTATATATGCATATTTTATATACATATATACAAACATATATATATCTATATACAGATATAAATATATCAATATATATATATATATATATATATATATATATATATATATATACACATATATATATATATATATATATATATATATATATATATATATATATATATATATATATATATACACACACATATATATATATATCTATATATATATATATATATATATATATATATATATATACATACTGTGTGAGGCACATGTGTGCAGATGTCTTGCAACAGGTGCCTGGTGTCAGAGGCATGGAGTGAACACCAGTGTGGATACTGGAGTACCATACCCCATTCAAAAACACTGACACCAGTAACCACCACATATGTACATGCCTGCCCGCCACTGCATGTGTCAGGGGGGAACAGGGGCAACAAGTGTACAATAGGCTCCACATTGATATACACAGTGGCACACTAGTCCTGTAATACCTGTACATGGAATGTGTCAGCGGACATGGTGTGTCAGCTATGGACATGTAGGTCACTGTACCCCTCCACACCCCACAATGTCCTACACGGTATGTACCTCCCATGACAGCTACAGATATGGAGAATGACAGACATATGCAAGTAACTGTGTCAATGCACTCAAACACCACAGAGCGCACACAGACTACCTACATAGAGGTTACCACTGCTGGATATACATAATTCGGTCACACCCATGACAGTTATCTAACAACCATGGTACCACCTCCAACATCCACAACACAAATTTCCTATGTCTGTCGTCCTTGTCACTGCAGTATAGAGCACATGGTGGAGGTACAGGACCCTACCCACAGATATAACATACCCTGTAGTAGACCACACAGAATTAAGAAGCAAGGCTCCCCATGAGTAGATGTCAGACATACCCCTGCTGAATGTTATGCAGATAGGTAATATGCCATATGAGTCACCCTGTGTAACTGTTTGTAAGGAGCAGGTACGATCATAACACATGTGTCACAAGGAGCAGGGTAGCATATCAGTATGCTGCTGTAGGCCCAGGGCCAAAAGCACACTACCTACCTAAGACACAATGCACACCCATGAACACATTGCAAATGGAATATGTGAGGTGGAATGAGTGTGCTAGTGACTGGGTGCATGTTGTGTACTGATGTGATTGCTCACCATGACTGTCTGTCTGTCATGGTAGTGTGTGTCCTTGGTGTGAGGCCAGAGACAGGTGTGTGAGGTATTGCGGTCAACACATACTACATTACCATATGTTGTGCTGTGTTACCCTGTATGTCACTGTGGTGTAGGTAGGGTTATGGCAAGTAAGAGTAGTGTGCATTACCAGTGAAATATGTAACGTGCATTGTGTGCAGTGCATGGGCTGATAATGTTCCCTACAGTATCTTGATGCAAACACCCAGTGTGAGGTTGTGTATTGTACCTGAAACAGTGCGTTGACTGCTGCAGTATACTAGTCTGTCATATGTAGTGTGCCAGGTACTGTTGCACAGTTGTCGGATGAGCACTGATATCTGGTCATTTACATGTGTATCCCCCAATAGACAGACAGATGCTATATATGGTGCTTAAGTTATATCACTGCAGTTGAGTATTATGTGTATTATGTGTGCCATAGTTTGCTGACAGATATTGCTGACATATTTTCCTTCTCCTTTTCAGGGCTATGGTTCACCAGCGGAACCCTGTCTACTCCGCTGCAGAGGAGGAGGAGATACACCAGAGCCTGGTGCGGGATTTCGCTGTACTCTTTTCCCGCACCAGCCAGAACCAGCAGGAGAGGGCTGCACTGTGGCAAGACCTGGTCCATCGGGTAAATGACATAGGCACACATAACTGGACATATGAGCAGGTACGCCATCACTGCAGTGATTTAATTAGAAATGTCCATCAGCGTGCTTCGGATATCCACAGGCAGCAGTTTGCCACAGGTGGTGGGGTGGCTAGACATCCCGCCCTCACCAGACTGTGACTATCCATCAGTACAGGGGAGAGCATATCTATGCATTAACTTTGCACAGGCACAGTGGCCTACTGTACTGTGGAGGCAGACACCAAATACACTGTGGATAGCCTTCTGTATTCCCTAGGGACAACAGTCAAGTATTGCACTCTACAGCCATATGTTTACCTGTCAGATGCAAGTATCTGTTGCTCATATACTGTTTGTGGGTCTTTATTGCCATAGCCTTCCCTATCTCTATAAACAACGTGTGTACTGTGGGAGATGTTTGCATATGAGTGGGATCCAGTACTTTACTTATGTCTCTGTTGTAACTTCACTGTGTGCTCTGGGCAGATGTCTGTATTGTGGGAGGTTCCTGTGTTAACACATAGAAATGCCAGATATGTGTGTGCAACTGCTGAACTTTGACATGGCCTAAGTGTGTGAGCATGCCCAGTTCGCAGTTTGTATGGCTTCTTGACTGCCATGTCTCATTTATCTAAGTGTGCGAGCATGCCCAGTGTGACCTTTCCTTATGTTGGGATCTGTGGACCACCACATTTCTGCTTGTGTGTGGACGCCATCTATATATCACATGTACAGTTGAGTGTTGGACATCAGGTTGTGTTCTTACTGCCCAACTGCTTTGTGTCTGAACCTAACAGGCATTATGCTGTGCCTGCAGGGTCGCCATGGGATAGTTTGCATACAGTTGTCATCATCCTTTCCTGCTGACCAAACAGTTGTATTGTCATATAGTGTACTGGTGCAGAACTTTCACTGTGGTGGACAGTATAATCGGTTTCAGTCCTATCACTGCTTGTAATATTTATAGTGAGCATACCAGACTGGTTGAGGACCAGTTGTGCAGATATGACCATGTTGCATTTTGTTCAGATATGGACAGCATAGTACATGATTGTCTGACATTGTTAATGTATTCCACAACTTGTGTGGACAGTGACAAACAATGGCCATGTGCCCTAGTCCATTTGTAAAGCTAGTCAGAGAGTGTTTGTCCTTCAACACACATTTACTGGTGTTTGCCATGACATATGTCACGGTTAGTGTGCTGTGCCTCTGTCTACCCGTGACATACAGGTGATATCCAGGGTACACCTACCTTCTCCCAGCCAGACATCAGGATTCCTCTGGATGACAGTCACTGAGGGACTCCCTGGATATCCTGTAGTGGGAGTTTAGTCGTGGGTGGAGTGAGCTCCTGGGTTATGGACCAATCGGTACAGCATGTTCTGTTTATGTCTGTGCTGGGGTTCAGGCCTGTCAGCTGCATAGGTCACCAGCATTCAGTGTTTACATGGTGCCAAATGTCCATTGATACCAGGTTGGTCATGGCTCTATACATCAGGCACAGTTCACCTCCAGCCAGGAAGTATGGCACTGTCGAGCTGCATTTTCTTTACTCAGGCGACACATGGCATCTGTTACAGCTCTGCGATCCTCCTGGTGGGGTATGTGTGTGGTCTTTCCAGTTGCTGCAGGTGTCTGCTACGGTACATCCCTAAAGGGCCATTGTACACAATTGTGAGGCTGCTGATTGATGACTGGAGAGGCACATTGACCTACCCAAACCAAGCTGTGCTTACCTTCATGATTAGGTGGGTATATGGTATGTTTCTGTAACCACTACAGACACATGGTTGTCACATGCAGGATATCTATCACCTTGTATCCCCAGGTCTCTTATTGCTCCTGCTGTACTTACTGGGTTAACACCTATGTGGTAATTTCTGGCCATGTACTGTGTTTCCACAGGGGTTGACTATACACTATTCTGCATTTAGCTTGTTGACATGGCTGTGGCACCACTTGTGTGTTTCTTTGTGTGCCTTTTGTAGGTTGCTTGTGTCAGCTGGAGGGTCCGATATGGAGGCCAGTTTGTAGTCAGTTCAGACAGAGTCCGTCCATGTTGGCCTGTACCTTTGTGACATATATAGCATACAAGAGAGGTCCCAGGACCATGCCTTGTGGGATGCCAGTTGTACCTGGTTTGCAGTCTGCCATGGCTACAGCATGTCTGCCAGGTCAGTTCTGTCCTTGAGCTGGTTTGCAACCCATCTACTTGCATAGGGGTTTATAGTTAGGCTGGTGAGCTTATCTGTACCGCCAACTAGGGTATTGCATGGAAGGGTTTAGCAAGGTCCAGATAGGCTGTGTGATCAACATTCCCCACATGAATGGGCTTGGTGCACGTTTCACATGAGTCAGACATGTGTAAGGGGCAGGATCTGCCCTATGACAGCCACACTGGGTAGGGTCCAATGTCTGTAGGTACCCAATCTCGTTATTCATGGGATCCATGATCATCCTCTCCATTACTTTGCCAAACTAGATAGTCGGGGTTGAGGGGTGATAGTTTGCAGTATCCATTCAGGCACCCCCTTTGTGGTGTGGGACCACTGTTGCTGTACACTGCTCTTTGGGTACATATCCTGTGGTAGGACTGATAGTGCGCAGTAATGCTATTTGCTGTTCCATTCTTCTTACAGTACTTGTTGGACACAACCCAGGACACCATCTGGTACCATTGATGCTGTGTGCTATGCTTTGTGGATGCTGGCTGTTACCTCAGCATCTGCAATGTCAGGGGGCCAGCACTCTCCTGGGATAGATATTTGGCAGTTAGGTGCTGGTGGGGAGGTTGGAAGGAATCTGTTCGGTAGGCTGTTGGCAATGTGTGTGGGTTTGGTGTATTGTTTGTGATATTAGAGTGCTGTAGAGCATATCTGTGGATTATCACCATGGTTCCTACCATCAGGTAGGACAGCTGTGTGATAATCCTTTGTATCCTGAACAATTTGTATCATCATAGGTTCATACTAGGCTATCTGCCCTGGCCTTGTTTGAGCACGGACAGACTGTCTGTGGGTCTCAACACTCCTTGCAATGTGCATATTATGCCCACGTAGGGTTTGCTTTCCTAGATGTGACACAGGGATGGCCCCCAGTGTACACCTACTATCTCCCATGCACTTCACCGGATTTCTCTTGTTGAGTTTGTGTGTGGAGCTCAGCCTATCATAGACTGGGATTCTGTTCCAGAGTGTCAGGAGCCTCTGGGTTATGGATCTGTCCCTCCAGCACATCCTATTAATCTATGTGTGGAGGTTCAGATATCTCACTGTGGTGTGTCTGCTGGATTTGGGGTTTCTGCAGTGGAGCATGTCCATTCATTCTGGATTGGACATGGTCTTGTACATCAGGCATACATCACCTCTGACTGTGCAGTATGCTTCTGAATTGGGCTGTGGTTTCTTCAGACAGGCTGCAGATGTCCAATGTTTGGACCCTTTATCCTGTTGGTGGGGTACATTTGGGGTCTTTCTGACTGCTGCATATGTAAAGTAAGGTACATCCGAACTGGGACATTGTTGTCACATATGGGCCTGATAAGGGAAAAGTATGGGGGCACAGTGACCTCTACATGTGCATCCTTTCATATTAAGGTGGGCAATATAGCAGGTCTTCCTGGCCACCTTGGCAATGTAAGTGTCACATGACAGGTTACAGTCCACTTGTGTCCCTAGGTTCATGATTACTTCTTCCATACATAATGGATTGCCACCTATGTCATACTTTGTGTGTGCCTTGTTTTGTATTTGTTGAGACATTCATACTCTGAAGTATCTTCAGGAAGGCTGGCTGGGGTACCTGGGTTTGTGTGTGTGGTCTGTAGCAGGCTTCAAACAGGTACACAGTTTGAGACAGTGTTACTTGCCCGTGGATAGTCCATGCTGCTTCTTGCTGTGGTACCAACCTGGGGGTGTGGTTATTCTTGATATTTACTGGTAGCCACACTCCTATTGTAGTGTGTTCCATGTTTTGGAGCTGTAGAGCATGGTATGAGGCATAACCTGGTAGTATTTGGGTGCTCTTTTGGGCCTTGCCCAGGTTTCTGTTACAGAACACATATTACCATTCTCCATGCTGTGGTGTGTTTGGTCTGCATGCACCTTGCAGGTTAGACTTCTGCCACTGGGTAGCATTACATCCAGGTTATTATCCCTTGTGCTACCTATGGTGGTGGGTTTGTGTTTCCAGACTTACCTATTCCAGGCACAGTGGGGGTGACAACAGCCTTTGCTAGTATCTACACAGCCAGGTGTGCTGGGTGCGTGCCATCCCTAGCAGATGGGGCATCATGTCTTGCTCGGCATGTCAGCCCAGGCTGTCAGCCATGTGTTTCCCCTTGCTAACAGCAATACCTCAGCCAATTATTGTACTTGATCTTGTTGTCTTCATAGTGTGGCATCATACTTGGCGAGGGTAAGATGTTAGGTTGGGTCTTCATGTTTGCATATACTAGATGGTGTTACATTGCTTAACACATGGCAATCATGCCTCAGGTGGTGCTGCAGGGCTGCCTCTGTCGGATGCACATACTACACTCCATGTACATGTCTGAGAGCAGGTTGTGTCATGTTAGGCATCCCTGTTACTATATGAGTGAGTCAGAGAGGGGTATCATTCCCAGGGTTCCTACTGAGCCATTGTATGTGCTATGCGTTGCCTCTTAGCCAAGGCTAGGGCATACTGGGCACGCCTCCTTCTGCCTACTGGGACAGGCTCAGGTTGTTCCTCCTCTGAGTCACTCTCTGCCTGTGATGGCCTTGGCAATGATGGGGGGCTGTTTGTCCCGGCCCTATGCTGGTCCTGCTGCAGCTGTTTTTGCAGGATCATATTATGTAGCATAGCACATACCATGACAATTTGGGTACATGTAGTTGGTGAGTACTGCAAGGCTCCACCAGATGTGTCCAGGCACTGGAACCGTGACTTGAGCAGCCCAAACACACTCTCTATTACATTACGTGTTTGTGCATGTGCCTCATTATGGCGTTCCTGTTCAGGTGTGTCTGCGTTTCTGATGGGTGTCATCAGCCACGGCTCCAGTGCATAACCTGCATCCCCCACTAGGTGACCATGTGGGATGTACCCATTGGCAAATGTCTGGTACAGCTGCGTCAAATGCCAGATATGGGAATCATGGTAGCTCCCAGGGCAGCCAGCACACACATTCATTATTATGCCCTGGGCATCACACACGACCTGGCAGTTGATGGAGGGGAAGCCCTTGTGGTTAATGTAGGCCCTACCCTGCTCACCAGCTGGTGCTTTGATGCGTATGTGTGTGCAGTCTATTGCACCCACTACCTCAGGGTATTCCGCTATTTGCTGGAAGAGATGCATATTGCTGGCCAATACCTCATGGGCATTGGAGAAATATACATGCTCATTGACATGTGCTGACATGGCATCTAGGAACTGGTGCAGTACCTTGGAGGCTGATGCCTGTGATATCCCCATCATATCATCAGTTGGTCTCTGAAAGGTACCTGTTGCTAGTATTCTTAGGCCAACACATACCTTGGTTTCCACTGGGATGGCTTCCCCTCTGTTGGTTCTGTGTGTGAGGTGCGGCCTGCACAGCTCAACAATTTGCTGCAGGAGGTCTCTGTCCACTCTATAGCGCTCGACTATCTCCAGCTCATGTAACCCCTGGTAGGTGACCCTGGGCCTGTACACTCTTCTCCGTCTCCTCACTGTGGATTGTCTGGCAGCATTTCCATTGTCACCACCCTCAGCAAGTCTCCTATGTCTCCTTATGACAGCTATGGAAGCCCCTAGCATGTTTGGTCTGAGTGCAGCTTTTTCAGTTTTCACTTCTACTAGCTTACTCCTGTCTTGCAGTGTCTCTTGAGAGAAACATACTGCAATGCTGTTTGCAGTGTTTTAAGTGCTGGACTGGGCTTGTATTCTGCCTGTGTAATTGCCTGCTTCTAATTGTTTTCACCTGCTGCCTCTACAAGTATTCCCTGCTAGTTTCCTACTATTTCTTCTGCTTCCTTTTTCCTCTTTGTTTCCTCAGGGGTGAGCAGCGCGCATACCAGCAAAAACACGCTCACAGTGGCTAACACGTGCGCACACATGCTTACACGAACTAGAATCTACTTATTCGAGTTAACATGCGCGCACACCAGTGCAAACAGGTTTACAGATCTTTAAACAGGCTCCTACATGCTTACTCTGCCTTACACACGCGCACTCTGTCTTACTCGCGGCTCCCAGCGCACACACGCGCGCATGCACGCACAGCAAGAAACTTTGGTGTTGGCCACACTATACACCTTCCATTTCTTGACTTTCCCATGCTTATCTGTTGACACTCCTCTTTTTATGCTGTGTGATTGACATCTGTCACATACCACTTTACTCCAATGCGCTTGATTTCTTCTTGACATTCCCCCCTGTGATGTCACCTATCTCCTACTCTGTTACTCCCCCTTATCTAACTCTTACACTACATGGAATGTGCTCATTTGCTATGTGACAGTGTGATTCACTATCCTACCACTCATTTACATAGGATTGCCTACTAATGCTTAGTTACATGTCTTACACTCAGCTTCCCCCCTTAGCAACCACTAGACGGTGGCCATGTTGTTTTTGGTCTGCTAGTCCCTGCATTGCAAATCCATGCATTACATAAAACCCACATTTGTGGGCTTCAAACCTTTATTTTTCTGTTTTATATAGCGCAGCCCATTTGCATGGGGCTGCGCTGCGTTTAAACATCGCCGAGCTCCGAAAAACAAAATTATTTTATTTCATGTTTGCATCGGGTTAACATGCCAATGGCCACATATTTGGCCATTGGCCTGCTGACTGCAACATTTGCACACTTTATTTGAAGCTGTCATGGCTCCGTTGTGTTATTTGCAGTAACGTACTCAGTTGTCAACTGAGTACATTTCTGAACCTAACACGACTCTTACACGGGCTGGTTTCAGCTTCATGGATTGCTAATCTACCTCATTTGCATGCCTTTCGGCTGCAAGTGGGGTGATTAGCATATCCACACCCTGCCCGTATAAGAGTCGTTTTAGCTGTCTCTTACAGGGGATCCTGGATCACGATGGCTGCATGGAGTCTTACACGACTCTTAGACTCCGTGCAAGCCATCGTGAATCCTGCCCAAGGTGTTATGATTTTATGGAAAAATAACACGATAATGTCCCAGATCATTTATAAATTTGAAGACCAGGAGGCTGTATTATCTCCTGTAGTTATAAAATATAACAACACAATCTGGACTCTGGCAAACTTATTTTGGTTTCTAGGGATGGGTGTCAAACTAGCTATGAAAACATTTGGATATTATTCTGAGTAATGCAAAAGGTAGTCTAATCATAAGAGGTGTTTTCAACTGTATATTAAAGAGTTCTATAACTACTGCCTCTAGAAAATTAACATTACCCCCACAAACTGAGGCCCTCAATAACTTAGTTGAACAACTTTATTTAAAAGATGCATTTTCCACAAGAGTTGATAAACCTTTTGCATGAGTGAGTTAATGTTAAATGAGATAAACCTGAGAGTCCTGTGACTACCACACAACAGATATGTAAACAAATGCAGTACAACAAAATCACTAAAGGTTTAAATGCAAGGATCATAGGTTCATATGTAGGTACTAGGCTATCGGCCCAAGGGCCTATGTAAGCCTAGTCAACAAGGTTCCCTGGCTTATGCCACCCAAGAAAGTTATTTTCCTGTGTCACTGTCGAGCAGAGCCACAGAAGTGATCCCCGGCGTGTATTTCCTATTTCCCATCCACTCATCAAATTTTTCTTGACGAGTGCTACTGAGAAACTTTGCTTGACATAGATGGGTAGCCTGTTCCAGAGTATGGGAAGTCTCTGGGATAGGAATCTATCCCTCCAGCATGTCTTGTTTATTGTGGTGACAAGGTTTAGGTCCCTAGAGCATGTAGCTCAGAGGGATTGGGATTTCTTTAGGTGTAGCATGTCCAACATCTCTGGGTTTGACATAGCTTTATATGTTAGGCAGAGATCACCTTGGAGTAGGCAATATGCTATGGAGTAAAGCTGGAGTTTTTTGAGGCGGTTAGTATAGGGCATTTGTTTGAGGCCAGTAATCCTCTTTGTGAGGTACTTCTGTGGCCTTTACAGCTGCTGCAGATGTCTTGTGAGGTACATTCCAAAAGGGGCATTGTACTCTATAATGGGTCTAATGAGTGTTGAGTAGAGGGGAACAATGACCTCTTTTTTCCTGGATGAGAACCCTTTTATGATGAGGTGTGCCACATAGAAGGACTTCCTGACTACTGTGGCGATGTGACTATCAAAGGAGTGACTACTATCCACCTTGGTCCCTAGGTCTCTTATCACACATTTGGTGTTAAGTAGATTTCTGCCTATGTAGTAGTTCATGGGTACAGAGTTTTTACCAAAGGGGATGACACTGCACTTTTTGGCATTGAGCTTGAGGCCCTGGCTCTGACACCAGGCATATGTCTCAGCGAGGCCCTTCTGTAGGATGTCCACATCATTTAGGGACTTGACTATGGCTCCTAGTTTACAGTCATCTGTGAACTTCATTAGCCAGAGGCCTTCTGTGTTAGCTTGTACTTCAGAGAAGTAGATACCAACCAGGAGATGTCCCAGGATGGAACCTTGTGGTACTCCACTTGTCACTTCTTTGAGGTTAGATTTGGAGTCTGCAACTTTTACAGTGTGGGTTCTGTCAGAGAGCCAGTTGGCAACCCGTCTTGTGACATAGGGATTTACACCTAGTTTAGTGAGTTTAGCTATAATTCCAGAATGGGGGATGGTGTCAAAAGCCTTGGCTTGGGTAAGGAGGAGTATTAGGTGAATGGGTAGTAGCTTCAGGGGGGATGACTACAGTGGCAGGATGATTTTTTTGTTAGGTATTTATGGGTGGCTAATTTTATTTGCTTGCTATGGTCAAGGGACTTTATTTCTAGGGGTAATTGGTTCCAGGATGTGGCTGGGTTGTAGTTATAGAGTAGACATCCTATTTTAGTTTTGGGTTTATAAATTTGTAACAGTCCTTGTTCAGAGCTGTGAAGTGACCTAGCTGGAGAGTATTTAGATATGATAATAGAGAGGCTGGGGCAGAAAGAGGGCAAATAGAAACCACCACTGTAACAGGTACGAGCATCCAAAATCTGAAGGTAATGCTACTCAATGCTAGAAGTCTAAACCTCAAAATGCACACTCTCGAGGCACTCCTAAAAATAGAAAACATTGATATCTGTGCAGTAACTGAGACAAGGTTCAAGGCTCCATAGAGCACCCTTACAATACCAGGCTACAACTATTACCACACTTTTTGGCCACCAAAACAGGATTGAAACACTAAAGGTGGAGGAGTGTCCATATTCACCAAGGATATTCACACCACCATGCTAGCTGCCCAACACAATGCATCTGAAATACTCCAGGTGCAACTAACACTAGGTAAGACTGCAATCCAAATTGTAGCTTGCTACAGATCCCCCACCATGCTCAAAGATTCTCACTACACCTTTCTAAACATACTGGAAAATATTAAGATATAACCAAACACCCTAATACTGGGTGATTTCAACTACCCTGCCATTAAATGGGAAAACTACTTGTGACCAACACCTTTACCCAATGGTTCTTGGAATTCATAAATTCCAATACCCTGAATCAACTAATCCATAGTCCCACCAGGGGCTCCAGTATCCTAGACCTGGTAATTACCAACATGGGAAATTGATGCTCCACACCTATGGTCACCCCCTTGTTGGTCAGGTCAGACCATAAACTAATCACCCTTAACATCCACATCCCACTCCCACTCCCCAGTAAGGAAACCTCCATAAAAAACGTCTCCAAATCCAACTTCATGCTACTCAAGTCAGAAGTGACAAACTTCATGACACCCATGCAGATGGGAACTGAAAGTTCGACTGCTGGGTCCTACACTAAGGTACTGTACGAGTACATCCACTCATGCATGAATCATGCAATTCCCAATAGAACCAAAATGCTCTCCTCCAAAAAAAGGAAGCCAATCTGGTGGTCACCTGCCATAAACAAACTTGACAACAAAAGGAAGAAGCTGTTGCAGAAAAGAGGAAAATCTCACGATGCAAAAAAATTCCCTTACCAGCCTCAGTAAGAAGCTGAGATCCCTCATAAAATCCTCCAAAGATAGTTACGAAAATAAAATTGCCAAAGATTCCAAACACATCTACAAGGCATTCTATAACTATGTCAAGAATCTAAATGGCAATGCTCAGATCTGCTCTGAGCTACAACAGAATGGCATTAAATATACTGATCCCAAGGATATTGCCAATATCCTGGCAGATCAATTCAGTGCCAACTTCACACCCTAAATGGCCCATCTCAATACCAGTAGATTGCCAAATTCCGGTAATAATGGCTACACAGGTAAAAAATGCACTATCCAAACCTAAGAATACAGCATCCATGGGACCACATGACATCCCGGGCTGTGTACTATATGAACTACAAAATGAACTGGCACCTCACCTAAGTGTCATGTTCAGTCATACCCTCATCTCAGGCTTCGTGCCCACTGAGTGGCGCACAGCTACAGTTATCCCACTCCACAAGGGGGGATCCACCTTGGATCCCGGGAACTACTGCCCCATCAGTCTGACTAGCCTGATCTGCAAGGCCATGGAACATATTATCATGGAACTTATAAACAAAGATATTGGCAACTTTCAAACACTGGACCCCACCCTGTCTGGGTTTGTGAAGGGCCGATCTTGTCTCCTGAACCTGATTGAGTTTTTCAAATCAGTCTCCAGAGCCGTGGTTGAGGGTAAGGCAGTCCACACAGCCTATCTGGACCTCACCAAGGCCTTTGACATCACCCCCCACCCTGGAATCATAGATAAACTTACTAAGGTGGGCATTCATCCCCACTCGATGGATTGCAAATTGGCTTCTGACAGAACCCACACTGTAAAAGTAGCTGACTCCAAATCCAGCTCCAGACATGTGACAAGTGGAGTACCTCAGGGTTCAGTCCTGGGACTGCTCTTGTTTGGCATCTACTTCTCTGATGTACAGGCCAACACTAAAGAACTCTGGCTAACAAAGTTTGCAGATGACTGCAAGCTGGGAGCCATTACTGAATCCCCAAATGATGTGGATACTCTACAAAAGGGCCTTACTGAAACAGATGCTTGGTGCTAGAGCCATGGGCTCAAGCGCAATGCCAAGAAATGTATAGTTATCCCCTTTGGGAAAAAACATGTACCCGTGAATTACCACATAAGTGGCAGTGCACTAAACACCGAAAGTGTGATAAGACACTTAGGGACACAGGTGGACAGTGGTCTCACCTTCAATAACCACATAGCCACAACAGTCAGGAAATCCTTCTATGTGGCACACCTCATCACTAAGGGCTTTTCATCCAGAAAAAAGGAGGTCATTGTCCCACTGTACTCATCCCTCATTAGACCCATTATAGAATACAATAACCATTTGGTATGTACCTCTCAAGACATCTGCAACAACTGGAAAGGCCGCAGAAATACCTCACTAAAAGAATCACAGGCCTAAAGCAGGTGCTCTATGATGACCGCCTTGAAAACTCCAGCTATACTCTGTCGCATATCGTCTACTCTGAGGCAAACACTTTTTAACATACAAGGCCTTTTCAAACCCAGAGCTGTTGGACATGCTACACTTAAAGAAATCCCAGTCCCTCAGAGCCACACGCTCCAGAGATCTAAACTTTATCATCACAATAATCAAATCATGCTGGAGGGATAGGTTCCTGACCCAGAGACTCCCCAGACTCTGGAATAGACTGCCCATACATGTCAAGCAAAGCTCTTCCTTGGCCCCCTTCAAAAGGAACCTTGATGATTGGATGGGAGAAAGGAAATTCACCCCGGGGATCATGTCAGTTGCCCTGCTAGACAGGGGTCCAGAGAAGTAAATAGTGTGGGAAGAAATAGTCAGGGAATTGTTATGGCTAGGCTTGTATAGGCCCTAGGGCTGATAGTCTAGTACCAACCTATGAACCTATGAAATGGAAGGTGCAGTTGTTTGTGTGCGTGTTTGAGGGCTGTGAGGTAGGGCAAAAGAATATCCTGTTTACAATACAACCAAATTGATGAGATATTTAAATAAATATCGAAAATAATTCTTAAATGCTCCAAGACAGTGGACATCAGTCAAGGCCCGTGGCTAGCAATGAGATCAGAAAAGTTACTTACAGATGCATGAGTTGCTCAGATTTGAGAGCTTGGAGAAAAAAAGAAATGCTAATAACTGTATGACAGTAAAGTAGAGTATATTTCTCCCACACTTTAATGGGGAGGCTCACCCAAAACAAAATGTACCTATTGAGATAGAAGTGTTTGGAAAGGAAGACCCAAGCAAAGAGCAGCCATAGAGATACCTTCAGCCTTAGCATAGTTAGAAAAATTAAAAAGTAGAAATGCAAGACACTAAACTCCATTGGCAGGATAAGTGGGAAATGCACTTTTCTCTTTTTGCTTGCTTTTTCATTGCTAAGGTGCCTGTGTGAAGTGTTTGGGTAAAATCCACTGCACCACTGAAATTGTTTTACAGTGTGAGGAGATAGCAAGGTAGCTTGACAAAGAAGTGAAATACCTTAAGGTTTTCTCTTTGTTTCTTGCTTTTCGTTTTCTATGGTGCCTCCCAAAGTATTTGCAGAGAATCTACTGCACTGCTGATGTTTATTTACAGTGTTAGGACAGGCCCGGGTACTTGACAAAGAAGTGAAATATCTTAAGGTTTTCTCTTTTTTTCTTGCTTTTCCTTTGCTATGGTGCCTCCCAAAGTATTTGCAGAGAATCTACTGCACTGTTGATGTTTGTTTACAGTGTTAGGACAGCCCCAGGTACTTGACAAAGAAGTGAAAAAATTTAAGGTTTTCTCCTTTTGCTTGCATTTCTATTGCAAATGTATATATATATATATATATATATATATATATATATATATATATATATATATATATATATTTAAATTCAAGCAACTTTAAAAAATGCTTTGCTTTGTGTGGGCAACAAACTACTCATTAATATGATTATTTTATAAGGGCATTTTTTTCCAAAATAACTGCACATGCAAGATGGCTGACATCAGTTAGCAACCACAACCTAGACTGATAGGTGAGGCAGGGTTAAAGTAGCAACTGAATGACCTGCACAGAGGTTAGTGAGAAATGCACTGTTACATTTCTTACTTTCAAAATTTAAAAGTCTGTTGCTTACTGCAGATTTATGATATTACTTAAAAATGCAGGTAATGTATGCAAGGCATAGTGAAATGCAGAAAATGTAATGATATTCAAAGGTTGAAGAAAATGCCCATCCCACAAACAGACATGCTGTACACAGACAACAAAATGGAATATTTTGAAGGAAGGCATAATATCCTTTTGCTTTAACATTCTGTAATCAAGAAACATTTCCCAACACAGATGGATTCACTACGAACACATTATAAAATGTTGTGCTTCGCTGATTAATAAATGTAAGCATATAAGGGAAATATGAGCTCATTTTCATTACAAATAAATACAGACATTCTGTTCTTTAATGATTTAGACATAAGCATATACGTGTACAGATTAAGTATAAAACAAAATGTTGTGCTTTGCTGATTAATAAATGTAAAGATGTAAGAAAGATTTTAACAATGACAGGAAACCAACATTGCCCCATTTTATGTCTTTATGTAGCTTAAGAAGAGACTGCTTGAAATTTCTCCCAGGAGCAAAGATGTTTAAAGGAACTTATTGAAGTTACACAAACATTATTCTGGAATAAAAAGTACCATTATTTAAAGCAATGTGTTGAATAAGAATTGAATTTGTTATTAGCACTAATCCAAAAATAATTTATACGCAAATTAAATAGAAGAAGTAATGTGTTTCCAAGACACAACTGCATCACAATCCATATCAGCATATATTTCAAATGTGTTACAATTTTATTTTACACCAGCTTATCTCCTGCAATGTAAAAATCATCACTAATTCATATCATTCCACTAATTTTTCACAGATTTCCACTACCAGTTCCAGATGTTTTTCTGAATATTTAATAGAAATAAGTAACCTTTATTAGCAAAGTATGTACTAATGTATTAACAAATCATGAGTCAATTTATTGTCTCCATCTCTTGTTTATCTACCTTCCCCCTTACTTTTTCTTATTTTAATTAAGCATTGTTGTTGTGTCTTTCAGCTTTTCCCGGTTAGGGGTCGCCACAGCGGAACTCTGGTCTGCTACTGATTGGCAGCTGATTTTTACGTGCTGAGTTGCCGGCCCTAACGCACAACCTTCAATGAAGGTACACCCATTCACGGATGTCTCCACAGAAGATGCTTTAGCTGAGAATCGAATGGGACAACGTCTTGCTCTGAGGCGACAACGCTATCGCAGCACCACCACTGCGGATAAGCATTACTTTCTTTTTTTTCCTTTATTTCCAATTTATGTTCATTTTTTCCACAAGTGCAGAAGTCCCAGGAGCAGCCAAACCATGTTCCTCCAGCAGAGGGAATGTTCACCCTCGGCCCATCCATGGGCATCCTCTGAGAGTTTGGGCAGTGGCTTTGCTCCTGTACGCACCCTGGCATGGCACAGCCTGACAAGCCACACAGGCTGTGAGCTTCAATACTTGGTTGAGGATGTGGTAGAGGAGGTAGTAGAGAGACAGTTTCAGCTCATCAGAGGGTGCAAGCCTTGCTGTCCCAGTGGATTCCAGCCACTGACCACTACAGGCCTTTCCCCATCAGCATTGACGTCTTTCACTGCACCACCATCAGGCAGTGAAAATGGTTGAGATCCCATGGACAGGAGTGTTCCTGGGAGGAATTCCTCCTCAACTCGATCTTTCCCTAATCCTCTCTCCTATACCCCTAATATACTTTCAAAATAACCTTTTATATAAACAAATTGACAATAGGGGGGTTCTTCTACTAAAAACATAGAACCACTTTTCTCTCACCTCCTTCAACATACCCGTCTTGATGTGCTCCTTCTGTGTGTCTTTATTTTTTATGTGTTTAATGTTTCTATCTTTTTTCTATCTCCCCCAAAAAATCTTTTAAAGAAACCATCAGGGTGCCCACATAAGGACACTGTTATAGTGAAAATATATAAAACCTATTTATATTTTTAAATGTCAATATAAATAGGTGTGCTGCATGTTGCCTGCCTTAAATATGTCAATACTTTAAACATGGTTGCTGATAGCCACGATCATCCATAAAACCTGAATGCTTCTGAAATTAAATGAGTATTTCCATTTGATCATAATACTTTGAGAAAAGCTTCACTTCACCAACTTTACACATTTAACAAATCTGTGCATTTCTTTGCAGAAGCTTTAACACTGCCATAGTCATCACAAATACACTATGTATATACCAAGCTTGCTTAGATCAAACTAATGTATGATATATTTCCTTGATTGTATATATGCCACTGTACAGAAATTTCCTGATATTTCTTGTTATTTCATAGCTTCATAGGTAGGTACTAGGCTATTGGCCCTAGGGCCTTTATAAGCCTAACCAAATGGTACCCTGGCTTTTGCCACCCAAGAAAATTATTTTCCTGTACCCCTGTCAAGCAGAGCCACAGAAGTGATCCCCGGGGTGAATTTCCTATCTCCCATCCAATCATCAAGATTTTTCTTGAAGAGTGCTAATGAGGAGCTTTGTTTGATATAGATAGGTAGTTTGTTCCAGAGTATGGGAAATCTCTAAGATAGGAATCTATCCCTCCAGCATGTTCTGTTTATTGTGGTGACAAGGTTTAGGTCCCTAGAGCATGTAGCTCAGAGGGATTGGGATTTCTTTACATGGAGCATGTCCAACAGCTCTGGGTTTGACATAGCTTTGTATGTTAGGCAGAGATTGCCTCTGAGTAGGCGATATGCGACAGAGTAAAGCTGGAGTTTTTTGAGACGGCCTGCGTAGGGCATCTGTTTGAGGCCGGTAATCCTCTTTGTGAGGTATTTCTGTGGCCTTTCCAGTTGTTGTAGATGTCTTGTGAGGTACATACCAAAAGGGGAGTTGTACTCTACAATGGGTCTAATGAGTGATGAGTAGAGGGGAACAATTACCTCTTTTTTCCTGATTGAGAAAGAAACCTTTTGTGATGAGGTGTGCCACGTAGAAGGATTTTCTGATTACTGTGGCAATGTGATTATCAAAGGAGAGACTACTGTCCACCTGTGTCCCAAGGTTTCTTATCACACTTTCAGTGTTAAGTAGACTACCGCCTATGTGGTAGTTCATGGGTACAGAGTTTTTACCAAAAGGGATGATAATGCACTTTTTGGCATTGAACTTGAGGCCATGGCTTTGACACCAGGCATCTGTCTCAGTGAGGCCCTTTAGTAGGATGTCCACATCATTAGGAGATTTGATTATGGCTCCTAGTTTGCAGTCATCTGCAAACTTTGTTAGCCAAAGACCTTCTGTGTTATCCTGTACTTCAAAGAATTAGATACCAAACAGGAGAGGACCTAGGACTGAACCCTGTGGTACTCCACTTGTCACTCGTTTGAAGTTGGATTTAGAGTCTGCTACTTTCATAGTGTGGGTTTGGTCAGTGAGCCAGTTGGCAACCCATCTTGTGACATAGGGTTTTATACCTAGTTTAGTGAGTTTGTCTATAATTCCATAGTGGGGGATGGTGTCGAATGCCTTGGCGAGATCTAGATAGGCTGTGTGTACCACCTTACCCTCATCTACAGCTTTGGTGATCGCTTCAAAGACGTCTATCAGGTTTAGGAGACATGATCTGCCTTTTACAAACCTGAACTGGGTAGGGTCCAGAGTTTGGAGATTACCAAAGTCGTTGTTTATAAGTTCCATGATGATACACTCCATAGCCTTGTAGACCAGGCTCATCAGGCTAATGGGGCAGTAGTACCTGGGGTCTGTTTTGGCTACCCCTTTGTGGAGTGGGATAACTGTTGCTGTGCGCCATTCAGTGGGCACAAAGCCTGAGGTGAGGCTATGATTGAACATGGTACTTAGGTGGGGTGCCAGTTCGTTCTGTAGTTCATGTAGAATGCAGCCGGGGATGTTGTCAGGTCCCATGGATGCTGTGTTCTTGGCTTTGGAGAGTGTGTTTTTTACCTGTGCAGCCATGATTACAGGTACTTTGCATTCTTCCAGTATAGAGGTGGGCTCTTTAGGGGATGAGAGAGGGGTAAAGTTAGCACTGAACCTATCTGCCAGGATGTTGGCAATATCAGTTGGTTCTGTATATTTAGTGCCATTGTACTGTAACTCAGAGCAGATCTGAGTGTTGCCATTGAGATTCTAGACATAGCTATAGAATGCTTTGTGGTTGTCTTTAGAATCAGTGGCGATTTTGTTTTCGTAACTAGCTTTGGTGGATTTTATGAGGGATTTCAGCTTCTTACTGAGGCTGACCACGGAGTTCCTCCAATAATGGTATTTTACTCTTTTTTGCAACAGTTTCTTTCTTCTGTTGTAGAGTTTGTTTATAGCAGGGGACCACTGGATTGGCTTCCTTTGTTTGGAGGATAGCATCTTGGTTCTGTTAGGGATTGCACGATCCATGTACTCGTGTAAGTGCTTATAAAGTGCAATTGTATAGGAATCAGCAGTCGTATCTCTATTGTCCATCAGCATGGATGTCGTGAAGTTTGCCACTTCTGTCTTAAGAAGCGTGAAGTTGGCTTTGGAGAAATGTTTTATGGTGGTTTCCCTATTGGGGGGCAGGGCTGAGATGTGGATGTCTAGGGAGATTTGCTTGTGGTCGGATCTGACCAATGAGGAACTGACCTCTGGTGTGGAACATTGGTTGCCCATGTTGGTAATGACCAGGTCTAGGATATTGCTGCCCCTGGTGGGGATGTGGATAAATTGATCCAAGGCATTGGAATTTATGAATTCCAGAAAACGTTGAGCACAAGAGTTGGTACATGAGTAGTTTTCCCAGTTAATAGTAGGGTTGTTGAAATTGCCCATTATTAGGGTGTTAGGTTGTACCCTAATATTTTCCAGTGTATCAAGAAATGAGGAGTGGGAATCCTGGGGCATGATGGGGGATCTGTAGCAAGCTACAATTTGCATTGCAGTCTTGCCCAGAGTTAGTTGCACTTGGATAATCTCGGATGCATTATGCTGAGCAACTAGCCTGGAGGTGTGGATATCCTTAATGAATATGGACATGCCTCCACTTTAGTGCTTCGGTCCAAGTTAGGTGGCCAAAAGGAGTGGTATGAATTATAGCCTGGTAATGCAGGGGTGCTCTCTGGAGCCTTGAACCAGGTCTCTGTCACTGCACAGATGTCGATGTTCTCCATTTTAAGGAGTGCCTTGAGTGAGTGCATTTTGAGGTTTAGACTTCTAACATTGAGTAGCATTACCCTTAGATTTTGCTTGCTTGTACCTATTACAGTGGTGAATTTGTCATTTGAATATTGCCTAAACAAGGCACTATAGGGGTGGCAAGAGCCTTAGCCAGTATCCGGAATCCCAAGGGCGACAGGTGAAGCCATTTCTGGCAAAGCATCGTGGTTTGTTGATCATGTCATCTCAGGCAGACAGATACTGGATCCCCTTAGAATGACACCAGAAGCTTAGCCAATTGTTGAAGTCAATCATTTTGTCCTTGTACTGTGGTATCATTCTGGGTGATGGCATGATGCTACTCAGGGCTAGGATCATACCTGCCTGGGCTACAAGATCAGAAAGCTCCTCCATGTCTCTTTTCATGTAGTCCAGGGAAGTACATCTCAGGTCATTCACACCAACATGGACAATGACAGAGTCATATTTGTACTTGCTGTGGAGTGACCTGAGTGCATGTGTTATGTGGCGGATCCTGGCACCTGACAGGTAGCTGACAGTGACTTTCTCCTTGTTTAGCCGGGTGAGTGGAACATCAGTGTGTCTGACTATAGTGCCACCTATGACTAGAGTGTTAGGTACGTTGTTATGCCTTATGGGCTGTGGTTGAGTGGCACACTGAGTTTGTGGGCTATGTATCATTTGGGTTGTGTTGTGGGGGTGGAGGTTGCTTGCATTTCTGCTTTGGAGGTCCTTGTTGCTTGGGTAGATTTTTTTTGAGAGCCTCCACGAATGTAGGTGTGTGTTTTGTGTTTCTATGTGTGTGTTTTGGTGGTGTAGGTTTTGAGGGGCTATGTGATGAGTGTGGTGTGGTGCAAGTGTTTACCTTCTCCTCTTGACTGTCTAGTCCAGTCTTGGGTGAAGAGAGCTTTGCTTCCAGTTTGGTTATGTAAGTGCATCTCTCACAGGTTGTAGTGTTGGGTGGTAGGAGGGTTGTCTGTGTACATGAGGCAATTGCTGCTTTGCCCCAAGATGCCCAGATTCATCAGGTAGACAGGAGAAAACACCGGGAGCTGACCCTTAGACATGCCTGGATAGGTGCTTATTTATTAAGTACTAAAAACTGTTTTTCTCTCGACAAGTGAGGAAAGTTGAGTGCTGTAGTAATTTCTAACTTATTTAGTGCTTACAATGAGTTCTGAACAAGTGCTGAGCTCAAAGAAACAGATTTGAGTGCTGAAACTAGAAAACTGGCTAGTTCTAAGAAAGAAAATTAAGCTAGAAGGCTTCCCTCCAACCAGGGGCGGCCCGTGCTATTGGACTGCCAGACTGCAGCCCCCTCAACAAAAAGAACTAAACACAAATTAAAACAAAAAAGAAAAAAGAAAAAAAAAGTTTTTAAAAATTCGCGGACTTCGCGCATGCGCAGTAGTCCAGACTACTGCGAGTCTATGCGCATGCTCCAGGCAGTCTGGCAGTCCTGATAGGGATACATGAGGAGACGTCTGTGCACTTTTAAAGTGCACAGACTCGCTGGGAAAATGCGTCGGGGCCGGACTGCAACACCAGCAGTCAGGAATTTCTCGTCGGGAGGTTTGGATCTCGGGAATCTCGCGGGTCTTTGCATTATTGCGCGGGCAGAGTTTGGATGTACGTTGGATATTATGGAAAGCCAGGACAGGTAAGTGTGTTTGTTTGACATTATGGTGCTTTTTACTATTTGAAGTTATGCTTATTTGTGTATGTATGATGCTTTTTACTGTGTGTATGTATGATGCTTTTTATTTGACATTATGGTGCTTTTTACTATTTGAAGTTATGCTTATTTGTGTATGTAATGTATGATGCTTTTTACTGTGTGTATGTATGATGCTTTTTATTTGACATTATGGTGCTTTTTACTATTTGAAGTTATGCTTATTTGTGTATGTATGATGCTTTCTGTTTGAAGGTGTGTGTGTGTGTGTGTGTGTGTGTGTGTGTGTGTGTGTGTGTGTGTGTGTGTGTGTGTGTGTGTGTGTGTGAGAGTGATTGACAGTGATGAAGACATAGGCTGCCAGCTTTAGCGACATTATCTACAGTCTGAAAAGTACACTCAAGCCTGGGCGTGTGATATAGATACTTATATTCTACAGAGGCATGACCATTTTTTGGAGTTGTATACAGATATATACCAAGTTTCATTATCTTTAAGAATGTAGCTTCCCTGAAATGTAATACCCTGCCGCCCTGGACAGTGAATGTTTGTAGATAGCATGATGGATGCTGTACCGACTGGTCACAGCTGCAGAGGAGTAATCAGAATCCCTAAAACTAAAGCTTAAAAAGTGTACCCGGAGCATCCTTTGTTACATTTGCCATATGCTGTATAGGCCAGAGTCACTTAACTGTTAGAGAAACATGTGCCATATGTTACATCTTCCTTTTTCAGAAAATAGCAGAGTTATATTTATTGTTCTGTACATTAAAGTTAACTTTATTCTATGTTCACTCTAATTACATGTAAAAAGGATTCAGGCTTTATTATGCACACTTTCAGTATATGCAGTTATTTCAGTTCTTTGTATCATTCTTGGAACTATGTAAATATCTTTCTGCCTTTTTTATTGGTCTACCATAGCTGGAATACTGACGGCAGAACTGTTTTGGCATAACAGTTATTCAAAACTTTGACGTAACTTTTTGACCTCTGCTCATCAGCAGTTCCTTGAGGCTTTCTTTTGTTTCATTTCTTGTGACTCAGACTTGGGGCACTACTTTTCACATCACCGAGGACAGACCTGATATTTGCCACTTCAATGCTGTAGTTCTTTTTGAGTATCATGGTGTACTGCTATCCCTGTATGAGACATGTTTGGCTTGAGCAGATACTACTGTTTCTTCTGAGCTGCTTTTTGTGTGAAATACAGACAATCGATAATTTTGGATGATCATGCTGTCTGACTGCTACTGCTTCTGGCTGCCTTTCTTCATATATGATGAATCTTGACTTTATCTCTCTCTTTTAAACAAGAAATGTCTTCAGTATCTGTCATAATAAAACTAGTTTTTTTTATTGATTCTTCTTTTCCTATACCTAATGGTGATTTTCAAAAATTAACAATGACATAGTTGAGTTGTGGGGAAGGATTGCATTTTAGTTTGTGTGCACAAAATGCAGGCGATTAATAATCTTGAATGATCATACTCTCTGAATGCTACTGCTTCTGGCTGTCTTTCATAACTGATAAATCTTTATTTTACTTTATCTCCCTTTTCTAAAGAACAAAATGGCTCAGAATAAAACTAGTTTTTTTTTTACTGATAATGTTTTTCTTGTACCAAATAGTGATTTTTCAGAAAGTGTCAATGGCGTAAATGTAGGGGGAATTTTGCCTTTCAGTCCATGAGACTTAAGCAAAACACTGGTCTCTTAGGATGGAGTATTTCTGTACTCCAGTAAAGATAGAAGAAGGGCCTCATAGCAGTCTGTGCAATTGTTCTCTAATGTTGCCATAATGTTTGCAGTTTGTATGACTTTCCACTTGGTCATTTGGTTGAGGATAATGTAGCTTTGATGTAGCATACTGAAACGTCTGATGTTCTGAAAATCTTTTAAACTCATAAGCTTGCATTCTGTGGACATTTATATGATGCAGTTACCCTTATGATTCCATTTCTTGAGAATATGTTGTAAAAAGTCTGCTGACATTATCTGATAATTTCACAGCATCAGGAAATATTAAATTGTAGTTTACACTGAATAGATATACTCTCATCAAGGAAATGGGTTGGCCCCATAAAAGATAAATAATTGTCTTCACCATAATCTAGTTTTTCTTCAACACTGAATTTCTTGCTGTAGCTGTACTGACACCCCTTACAAAACAAAACATAGCAAGTGATTATTTATGTCTCATAATCCTTAGAGTCTATTACACAAGATCTCCTCCTGAGAGGTTTCTACTGATTTAGAAAATAAAAAGTACATGCTATTGCAAAACAAAGCAAAGAATAAGATTATATTTATTTCTGATAAAATTGTTGCATTTTTAAAAGCAGGATAGAGAAAGTCAAGCAATTGATTGTAAAATTAAACTGAATGCCATATGACTGAAACCAAATCACAGAAAAAAAAAATAGAATTCTCTAATATACATTTTACAAACTGTACATTCTCATATATATTTTTCCAAGGAGTCTACCTGCATATCCCCTTAGAACTATTTACTAATTCATACTCACACCAAGGTCACACAGCTTTGTGCTAAAAGAAAATGCATTGTTTTCTCAGCAAAATCAAACATATTTGTCTTCTGCAAGACTGCCTGACCTGTGAGTGACAATTTATTATTAGGCGTGTGGGGCACAGCTCATTACATGGAGGTACAAGTGGAATACAGCTTAGTATAAAGTTTTTAGACGTTTGGTTTCAGACAAATGGTATTAGGTCTTTTGCTAGCATTCAGTCTAATGTCAGAGACCCACTGTAGACAGTGCATGCAGGACACTTATTTGTTTGCCATTTTAGACACTATGAAAGAGAAGTGTAGTGAAATCATAAGTCAGTCTACCTGTAATATCACGAAAAGCTTTACTAGTAGTGACATATTAGTTTAAAAATTCTTATTTCTGGTAATATATTTCTGCCTGCTTGTTTAGGAATTGTACTGCTAGTGTTTATCGTAGTTTGTTTTTCATAAGCTACTGCATACACAGAGTACATATAATTTGTAATATTGACAGTGATTTTCACAGAATCTGAAAATGTTTACATGTATGTATGCAGAAGTGTGTGTGTAAATGCCCCAGTTGCTATATACTGGTGGCTAGAACAAACTTATTGTGGTGTGGTAGGGAGTACCTCAGGCTTGAACCCTGTACCTTGTATGCAGGTGTAAAGGACCTGAATTCCCTACCCACCACCATTTGTAAAAAAAAGTTGCAGATTTTTGCCTCATATTTGATCTGATCTGTTCCTCATAATATCTGTGGTTTCTAAATATTGCAATGCTTGATATTTGATGGTGCAGTGGTAGCATTGTTGCCTCACAGCTGCAGGTTCTCAGATTTGATTATTCATAGATTCATAGATTAGTACTAGGCTAACTGCCATTGCAAGCCATTTTTTAAGCCTAGCCAATTATCTCCTGTGAGATTCAAACCTTGTACCTTGTGTTTGTAAGGCAAACACCTTAACCATTAGGCCACCCTCCCAACCCCTGGCTGGGGTGCCTTCTGTGTGGGGTCTGCATCTTCTCCCTGTGTTTGTGTGGGTTTGCTTTGGTGTCCTCCCATGTTGCAAAGACATGTCTGCATTATTTCTTCCTGGGCCTCTGCTGAAAATTGTTTTTTTGTTCCAAGTCAGACTGTCCTGATTAACAAATGTTATATACAATTGACAGGCATTTGAATTTCAGACTTCAGGTTTCTGAATGTTTAATTCCTTACATATTTGATGGTGCAGTGGTAGCATTGTTGCTTCATAACTATAGGTTTTCTGGTTTGATTCTTAGCTGGAGTGCCTTCTGTGTGGAGTCTGCATCTCATCCCTATGTTTGTGTGGATTTGCTCTGGTGTCCTGCCATTTTACAAAGATGTGTCTGCAGTATTTCTCCCTGGGCCTCTGCTGAAAATTGTTTTTGTTCCGTCAGAAGTAAAATTGACAGGCATTTGAATTTCAGACTTAATATTATTCAGAAAATACATAGTAACACAACCTTTTATTCTAGCGATTTTCTAAGTTTATAAGATGAATATTTGAAATTTGTCCTTATTTTTGGGACTGTATTACTCCATTATTGGCTTTGTCCAGGTTTTTTGTACTAAGGTTGATAGCTATGGCAAGAACTGAATTCACTGAATATGTTTGAGGGCTGTATTCCCTCATTACTGGGTTTGTCCAGGTATTTTGTGCTAAGAGGTTGACAGCTATGGTGAGAACTGAAATTATTAAATGATAGCCATTTAAGATTCGGTCTTCCGCTCTTTCACAAAGCAGCTGATTTGGCGTAGTGGTATGTTGCTCTGACGCTTTTGGAGAGGGACCTTGACAGTAAAATGCATGGTGGTAACACAGCATTTTACTCTAGCAACTTTCCAAGATTATACAAGCAATGTTTAATGTGTCCCTGGTTTTTGGGCATTTGACCCCCCCTCCCAAAAAATTTGGCTTTTTCCAGATTTTTTGTGCTGTGAAGTTGAGATGCAGTTGAGTATTGAGTAGATTTTACAAGGAGCTGAGAGCTGCAGGGGAAGAGAAGTTTAGTGTTGCTTATGCTAGGTCAGTTTGCATTGTTAATAGCACAACAGGTTATGTACTTTCTTTTGATGCAGAAGGTTGTTGGTTCTACTCCCACAACGGGTGAATGCTGCCGTACTGAAAAAGTTAAGATACTAACTATGAGTCTGTTATCAGTTTGCCATCCATTTCCTATTGCAATATTACTAGCTTATTTTTAATGTAATATAGGCAATTTATTCCTCAGGGGCATCAGGCACTTTATTTTTTGATGAAACCATGAAATATAAAGGTGTTTGCTAGCAGCAACTTCTTCATTAGTTACAGATTTATTTAATGTGGAATTATTTAGATGACTTTTTTACTTCAGAGATCGTGCATATTTACTGATAATGGTGGACTGTAGAATTGTGCATATTTACTGATAATGGTGGACTGTAGAATTGTGCATATTTACTGATAATGGTGGACTGTAGAAGTTTGAGTAGACTTTTATGATGGAAATGTTCTGAATTGGGCAGTTTTGTCATTATTGGTGCATGCGTTTTGTTTCATAGTTTACTAGAAAAATGTTCAAAACAATAAGAAGGTGTATCAAAGAGCACATGTATGTTTCATATGCAAGGGGCCTATGATTTGAAAACAGCCCAGAATTAATCTTTGTCTGCCACTGGTAAAATGTATTTTCTTTGAATGTGGGTTTCAATGCTGTTTCAATGAATGTGAGTTTCAAGGGCAGAGAAGTTTTAATGCTAAGTTTGTTTAGCAGATGTCTTAGTGTTTGTGCTGTAAAATGCAAAATAAAACTTTCAAATGAAGTCCAAATCATCATAGAAGTAAATTAGTATGCACATTAGTGTATATGGTAAATCAAGTCAAATAGCCAAGTAATGGATCATTGGAATGGCTGCAGGGGGAGGCTCCATTCAACCATGATTTTGTGAGGGGGAAGGGCGGCAAACTTAGACAGCCCAAGCTGAACTATATCTCCCAACTGTCCAGATTTTCAAAGAATGAATAGATTTTTGCTTCTTATTTTTTGGTTTGTTCCTCATAAAATTTGTGGTTTTCTGGCAAATCATTTAGAAATGAAGTCACTAAATAATGACACACTGAGTTTCAGACTTCATAACCTTCAGAAAAATGCATGCAGAAGTGTAAGACCTGTTATTCTATTCAAGAGCAATTTTTATTACTGTTTATATGTTCCCTCCAATATATTTGGCCTTGTTCAGATTTATTGCATTAACAGGTTGAGAGGTACATGCAAATAAATTGCTTTATAGAAACAAGCATAGCCAAACCTCTCAACTATCCCTGATTTTGGCTCAAAATGTTGCTCTTCCCCCTAATAATCCCTCTGCAAAATAGCAATTTTGGAAGAAAACACGGAGGGTTTACAATTAAGAAATAACTGTAATAATCAGAGTTATAGATTACTTTTATTTTAGAAATGCATGTAGATTCTTTTATTTTGTCGGCTGCTCAAGTTAGCAGTACTAATATTAAAGTGTCCCTTTTTTGACAGGTTCCCAGCTCTATTGTGTGGCTATTTTATATTTTTACATCACATTTTTGGCCCATTTTTCATAAAATTGTGTTTTTTTTTTGGCAAATTAGTGACAAGTCATTAAAGACTGAAGTTAGAAAATAATGACAGACATTTGAGTTTCAGATGTCATACCATTCAGAAAATTCATACTAATGCAAGACCTATTCTATTATCTTTCTAAGTTTATAAGAGCAATATTTAAAAATTGTCCTTATTTTTGGGCCTTTGTCCCACTTCTGTGTATGGCTTTGTCCAGATTTCTTGCTCTGAGGTTGAAAGGTACCGTATGACAAAAGTGTCAGGGCCATCACAGTCAGCACATTTCAAATTGTGACATACTTGTTGCACCCCACTCCCCCATGTAGTGACTCTGGATGTATCGAAGCAAGGCAAGGAGTAATTATGCAGTGTAAATGTGCAGAGTATCCCCCCATCCAAGGTAGACACAAGTACTAGAGTGGCTTTTCATCTGTCCTTATTTTTTTGCAGAATGGTCTGGTTTCTGTCATATTTTTTGTACTGTTGATTTATTCTTATTACTCAAAGTGCCTGTTACTCTGTGTTTTAAGTAGCAATATTTTAATGACCATCAGGTAAGCTTGACTGAGATTGTAAGATGCAAGTAAGCTTTAATAAACATACTGTTAAAGAATTGCCAACATTGAAAGCCTTTCTGTTGTTGCCATGTAGAGAATACTTAACTAGATAATGTATACGCCTTGGATATTGAAATGCATATGACAGTATTTGTAGTAAAGGACAGGATTACATTATTTTAAGAAGCTCATTACACTTGGAGACTTCCAGTCATCTCTGCAGGCTTTACCTGTAAACTAAACAGAATGCCAATTGTGTGGTCCATAACCTGTACAGTAATCCTTTAAGCAATTTATCTTGAGCTTGTTTCTTGTTTGCTGTTCATTTTTTACTTTGATCATGTTTTCCCCATGAAACAAGTAGATAGTTGTTGTCAGGCAGCAGGTGTTTTTTGGATAAGAAACATTTTTACAAGTGGGGGCATCCGAGATTTCTACCTTCAGCATGTTACTTGGTACTTTAATAAAGCTGAATATAAATTATAATTAGAACTGCAGTGCAAGAAGTGGTTTGAGTTGAGTGCTGCTTGTTTTTCTTATACTTGATTTTGACTGGCATTCCATTAATGTATTTAAAAAGTAATTTATTTTTTTCATGCCTCACAACCTTTTTGTTTCCATCTAGATATTAAGTAAGCTGTCATGCAGCCAATGCATTGAAATATTTTTATTCTTCTACCCTTCATTTTGTCTTGACTGGACTCTCATAATGACGGTTTGGCACCCAGGGCAGTGTATTTAGTTAGTTTTTGTGGTTTTGAGCATAGCTCCTCCCCACCTAGTTGGCCACACCCCTTCCCATTGACCACGCCCATTCAGCTGTCTCCTGCAGCCCCCCTTTGATTTGAAGTCACCAGCTGCCACTGCCCCCAACACATAACAGCTTGGGGGATCAGAAACTTACAAACAGTCCTGGATACAGCAAATCTGTATCTGGACTAGACAACTTACAGGAAAGGCAGGAAACAAGCTTAGAATTTTTTTTTTTTGTAAAGTGGAAAGGGGAAAGGAGGAGCAGAAGCTAACTGGGATGGCCTTCTCAAATTTTCTCCCTGGAATAGGTAGAATGAGGTAATGACACTAGACTGGGAGGAGTGCCCCAGATCAAATTTACAGTAAGGGTGGGCAACTGCAAAACCACCAAGCATAAAAATAAAATACCAAGAGGAAGGGAGGGTGGGAAACAAAAATCAGAACAAACACACCCAACTAGATGCTCAACAATTGTAGAAAATTCTACTTAATAGCTCACACCCAGTAAGTAAAATAAAAGTGCTATAAATAACTCAGAAATAAGCAAAAAACTGAATATTTAACGTTATATATCTCAGATTCGTTAGCTCAGAGCCCTTCCTCAGACTTCCTCCGATTAGTTCAGTGTGAAATGGCAGAAACAGTCACAAGTAACAAAGTTGAAACCTGAAACAACTTTAAAAAAAAAAGCTTGAAAGAACCAATGAGGTGCTTATTCCAAGGCGTAGTCAAGGCAACCCCAGTCACCCAATGACCACAAACAATTCACTCTCACTGAAATGCCATACTGGCTTTGGCTAAGCTATGATGACCTGGGACATGTGCTCAGGCATACAGCATCTACTAACAAACAACTAGGCCCAAAACACAAGCCTGAGTATGGACAATGCTACACTACCAACACTACTTAGGTAGAAAAAAACTGCAGAAATGTTTAAACAGATAAAGGATCAAGGAGACTCTAGAGAAATGCTTTTTAATACAAACAAGTTATATGATACACTCCTAGCAGGAAATCAGAACAAACAAACCCAACCAGATGCTTAATAATTGTAGAAAATTCTACTTAATACCTCACACACAGTGAGTAAAATAAAGATGCTATAAATAACTCAGAAATAAGCAAAAAACAGGATACTTAAATGTTATATATCTCAGATTCGTTAGCTCAGAGCCCTTCCTCAGACTTCCTCCGATTAGCTCAGTGCGAAATGGCAGAAACAGTCACAAGTAACAAAGTTGTTGTATTTGTTGTTATTATGTTATGGAGCTTTTCTCCCTGGGCCTGCACTGTAAATGGACCTTGTTCCAGTCAAACTTTCCCAGTAAACAAATGTAAAATAAAAAAATAAATAAATAACTAAAAATAACCTGAAATTAATATATTTGTATATAGGTGTTACAATATTCTTAGTGAATAACTGCTACAAAAGTGCAGACATTGTGACTATGAATGCCACTGTATATCCCAGTTATAGGTTCATAGGTTCATAGGATGTTACTAGGCTATTGACCCAAGGGCCTTTACAAGCCTAGCTGCTAAATCCCAATATAATACTACATGACAGATATCTTCTATGCCAAAGGTTTTTCTAGCAAGGATTACTCATGCCCAGGATAGAAGCTGGGGCAATCCCTGGCAGAAATTTATGGTTTCCCAACAAGTTGACCAGGTTGCACTTAAACAGAGTCATGGAGGTGCTCTGCTTGATATGGACTGAAAGCCTATTCCAGAGGAGTGGCAACCTCTGAGAGATGTATCTGTCTCTGCAGGTCTTGTTTATGTTGCAGGCTAGATTGAGGTCCCTGGAATGGGTGACTCTAGTTCTATTTAACTTACAAATGTGCAGCATTTCCATTAGATATGGGTCAGAGATAGCCCTGTAAACCAGACATAAGTTGCCTCTAAGTATTCCATATGCTACTGAGTACAGTGACAGTGACTTCAGTGTGTCCGTATAAGACATATGCTGTTGACCCTGAATTTTCTTAGTTAGAAATCCCTGAGGTCTCTCAAGTTGTTACAGGTGTCTGGTACGGTACATCCCAAAGGGAGTATTATATTCAGTAATAGGCTTGATGAGGGATGAGTACAGGGGAGTTTGCTTTTGAGGTGATGATGCCTTTGCTAATCAGATGAGTGACACAGAATGCCTTTTTCACCAGAGAAGACACATGGTGGTCAAAGTTGAGGTCACAGTTAATTTGTCTTCACAGGTCTCTTACTACTGAATTGGTACTTAGGGTATTATTATTATTTATTTTATAATCAGCAGGGGCATTGTTTTTACTGAAGGGAATGATGATGCATTTTTTAGCATTTAGTTCAAGACCATGGCTTTGGCACCAGTCACTGGTGTGTGTGTGTAAGTCCCGTTTGAAGTATGCTGACATTACTAGGGGATTCAATGATAGCACCTAATTTGCAGTCATCCACAAACTTGCTTAGCCACAGCCCCTCTGTTTTGGCCTGGACTTCTGTGAAGTATATACCAAGCAAGAGGGGGCCCAGCACTGACCATTGTGGGAACCCACTGGTGGCAGGTCTGGTGGTAGAGGTAAAGTTTCCCACTTTGACTGAGTGTGGTCAATCTGTGAGCCAGCTTGCAACCCACCTGAAAACATAGGGGTTGATATTCACCTGGGTTAGTTTACCAATGATGCCTGATTGTGGGATAGTGTCGAAGTCCATGACCAAGTCAAGACAGGCTGTGTGCACAGCTTTGCCCTCGTCTATGGCTGTGGTCACATTCTTGAAGAAGTCCACCAGATTTTGCAGGCATGATCTGCCCTTGACAAAACAGAACTGGGACAGATCCACGGTTTGGAGGTCACCTATATCCTTATTTATGAGGTCCATGAAGATTTGTTAATTTGCCTTACATATGAGGCTGGTTAAACTTATGTGCCTATTATTACCCGGGTCTGTTGCTGAGCCGTTCTTGTGGAGGGAGATAACAGTTGCTGTTTTCCATTCAGCGGAGGCAAAGCCAGTACTCAGGCTGTGGTTGAATAGAGTGCCTAATGGAGTAGGTAACTCTTGTTGTAGAACATTAAGAATGCAGCCAAGAATGCCATCTGGTTCCCATGGAGGGTGTTTTCTTAGCCTTGGAGAGATCACTGATGACTTGCTCTTTGGGGATGCAGGAAGGAGATGAAAACATGGTTTGTGGTATGCTTGAGGGGGATAGAGGGTAACATTTTTGCCAAACCTGTCTGCTAGCAGGTTTGTAATTTCCACAGTGTCAGTGTGTGTGATGCCATCCACAATTAGTTTAGCACACATCTGAGAACTACCTTTTTGGTTGCAGATGTAGCTGAAGAAAGCCTTGGGCATGGTTGCTAATTTTTTCTCATAGTTGCTCTTTGAAGATAGTACAAGTTGTCTTATTTGCTTGTTTAGGCTGAGGAGGGTGCTCTGACAGTTCTGGGATCTCACTTTGTATTTTTAGACAGCAGCTTCTTTCATTTATTGTATAATTTATTAATGCTAGACATCCACCAGGATGGTTTGTTTTTTTTTCTTGAGGATCTTGCTTTAATCTTATCTGGCATGGCTGTGTCTATACATTTGTAGATGTTTATACAGGGCATTAGTGTATACCTTAGTATAGCCATCAATGCCATCTGTGGAAGCTGGAGGTTGGAAATCAATTATACCTTCCCTTAGGAGGGTATAGTTAGCTTTGGTGAGTTTTTTTAGCCTGGCTTTTCCTTTTGGGAGTGCTGGTGCTATTGCTACTTCAAAAATGACTGATTTATGGTCGGGTTTAAATAGTGTGAGCCCTACACTTGAGTCATTGCATCAGTCACTCATATTGGTGAGGACCAGGTCTAGAATACTGGAGCCCCTTGTGGGTGGTTCAGTATTTGTTCCGGGGCATTCGAGATAAAAAAGTCCAGACATTTTTGTGCGAGTGAGATTGAGCTCATATAAGTTTCCCAATTGACGGAAGGATAGTTGAAGTCACCCATGACTAGGGTGTTAGTTTGTACCTTAATTGTCCCAAGTAGGTCTACATAAGTTGTGTGGGCATCTTGGTTCATGGTAGAGGACATGTAACTGATGATCACCTGAAGGGTGTCTTACCCATGATAATTTGGACTTGGAGTAGCTCCATAGAGCTTTCTTGTCTAACCAGTCTAGAGGTGTAATTATCTTTAATGAAGATAGATACTCCACCTCCTTTTTCTCACACTTTCAATTTGTGGTCTGAAAGTGTGGAAGGGATTGCGGCCTTGCAAGGCCAGAGCACTTTCTGGGGCCTTGAGCCAGGTTTCTGTGACTGCACAGACATCAACATCTTCCAGGGAGAGGAGTGTTTCCAGAGAATGCAGTTTTTGATTTAAACTTCGAGCATTTAGCAGCATGACCCTTAGTTTCTTTGTGTTTGATATTTTCACATCAGGGATTTTGTTGTTGTGACCTTGCTAAAAAAGGCAAGTGCCTTAGCCAGCAACTGAAAGCCTAGAAGTGCCAGGTGAAGACCATCTCTGGCAAAGCAGAGTGGCCTATCCATCATGTTGTCCCAGGCTGATAAGAACTGGATCTCCTTAGAATGACATATTGTGGTATCATCCTAGGCAAGGGTAAAATGCTGTTCAGAGCTAGGGACATCCAACCCAGGACACATATTCAGAGAGCTCAATCATATCTCTCTTTGGGTCTACTTCTAAATTTCAAGCTTTCAAAATGTCAACTTTCTTATGGTTGAGACCATAAGACTGAAGTATTGAAACTTTGACATTTAAATAAAAAAAAAAAAAAAATAATGTTTTTTGGAGGGGAGCAAGCCCCCCTGCACTCCACACATCCCTACTAATTAACTATACCAACTCCAAGATCACATTACAGCAAGGAAAATGATAAATATGCTATTCCCTGCTATACAGCAATCTCCATTTAAAGGGTTTGAAGTTTCAAAACTTCAGTCTTATGGTCTTGACCATAAGAAAGTCGACATTTTGGAAGTTTAAAATTTTGAAGTAGATCCCTCTCTTCATATAGTCTAGAGAGGTATGTCTCAAGTCATTCACACCAACATGAGCTATGATGGTGTCATAATGGCACTTGTTGTTGAGAGACTTGAGTGCATGTGTGATCTGGTGAATCTTTGCACCAAGCAGGCAGCTGACCAAACCCTTCGCCTTGTTCAACCTGGCAACTGGGGCTTCTGTATGTCTCACTATAGAGTCACCTATAAGGGCTTATTTGGTGAGGCACAGGTGCTAGTGTTTTTATGTGTATTGGGGGCTTTGGGTGCTGTACTATGTGTAGCATGTTTATGTCTTGGTGGTCTCTGGTGTTTAGGTAGGTTTCTGGAGAGTACCTCTGCATATGATGTTTTATGTGTTGGGTGCATATTATGAATAAGAGTCATGGTGTCTGAGCTGACAACCTGTTTAGTGTTGCCGTTCTTGAAGTGAGAGGGGAGTGATTCCAGATTCTTAGGGTAGGAGCATCTCTTGCAAATTGTACTTGAGTGATTTAGGAGTAAGAGGTTGTCAGTGTACATGAGGCAGTTGCTACACTGCCTCAAAAAAAATGTCCACCAGGCTGGAAGGAGTAACAGAGGAAAACTGACAGTCCATAATGCAAGGTTTGAATCTGGTATCTCAGCAGATAAGGAGAAAAAGATGAGGGTATCAGGCAGGGAGCTATTTTAGGGTAAATCCAAATACACAGCAATACGAAATATCCAAAAAATACACTCGGTCGGCAGTCACTGGAAACAAACTTCAACTTTTAATGGTGATTCTAGTACCTCGGCAAACAGCCTTCAAGGAATAGCATAAGCCACCAACCATTCCCATTTTATGTCAAACTGCTTCAATTAAACAATCATCTCATGTTTTTACCAGGCTGTGGAGTGGTGATTCATCAATGCGAGAAAGCAGAAATTCCCTAAGGCTCCAAGAGCAGAATAAGTTATTTCTTACATTTATTTCATTGAATTGTACTTCCTAATGCCTATAATTGTACTATACAGCTAATCTACTACATTTTGCACTGTTATACAACTTTTTTACTGTTTCACTGCATTTGTGTACTGTTTTATACTGTTTTAACTGTATTTTTCATTACTAGATAGTGTTTCATTCCTATAATAACATTGTTACTGAATTACTTAACTGTAAATTGCTTTTTCATACCAAGAGTTATGTTTTCTGATTGTGAGTGCTCTATATGTGCTTTTCTGTGCATTTTTCATGAGGTTTCTGTGTTCTAGTCAGGCAGCATTGTCTGGATAGAGGCCTGCTGTTATCCAGGCTTAGTTGTTTTGTTTGTTGAGTTTCCTGTGTTTCTGGCAGCCATCTTCTGCTGCTAGTGTCTTGTCTTCTCTGTAAGTGAGAGTAACAGGGCTGTCTGACCTTCTCTAGCATGAGTGATTGGTTGAAAGAGCAGGGGCTAGCAGGACTAGGTAGTAATTCAGGCTTCTAGATTCTTCCATCTTTTCTGGTATTTAAACCCTGTGTCTGCAGGGGGCTGTGCTTGTTTTTACCAAGCTGTGGAGTGTTGATTCATCACTGGGACAAAGCAGAAATTCCATAAGACTCCAAGAGCAGAATAAGTTATTTCTTAAATTTATTTCATTGAATTGCATTTCTTAACACTTATAATTGTGCTACACAGTTAATGTACTACATTTTGCACTGTTACAAAGCTTTTTTTTACTGTTTCACTGCATTTGTGTACTGTTTTATACTGTTTAACTGTATTTTTACATTGCTAGATAGCGTTTCATTACTGTAATTGCATTTTTACTGAATTACTTAACTGCAAACTGCTTTTTCATACTGAGAATTGTATTTTCTGTTTGTGAGCAGCTAGTAGCTGTAGTATAGTTCACCAACCTCCCTCCCTGTTGGTTTCTTGTTCTTATACTTGGCTACTGTAAATTTGATCTGGGACACTCCTCCAAGTCTAGTGTCATTAGCTCATGCTACCCTAATACAGAGAGAACATCTGAGAAGGCCAACCCACTTAGTTTCTTAACGTTGAATTATATTCTGCTCCTCCTTTCTCCCTTTCGACTTTATAAAAAACACACTTTGCTAGAATCTACCATTGCTAGAATCCCCTTGTGTTCTGACAGTGTGCTTCTCAAACAATCTGGAAATATAGAGCAGATAAGTATATTTTTGGCACATTTTAACTGTTCAGAGTTTTGCACTCTCTAAACTTTTGCTTGACTTAATTATTTATATATTTGCTGGCATTGTTTTCTGATACTCTAATTGACTCCATTTTGATTTTTTCCCCTAATTTACAACTTTCTGCACATTTTTAATTTAACTGCATTTGTTTAAACTGTATTTGCTTTAATATTGCTAAACACTCAAATGTGCTAACTTGCACTGCATTTGATAGTTCTAAGCTTGTTTCCCACCTTTCCTGTAACTAGTGTAGTCCAGATACAGGGCAAGATTCACAAAGGCTTGCACGGAGTCTAAGAGTAGTGTAAGACTCCATGCAGCCTTCGCGATCCAGGAACAGCCCAAAGTCCGTGTAAGAGACCAGCTAAAACGTCTCTTACACGGAGTGGGCGTGGATAAGCTAATCACCTCACTTGCAGCCGAATAGCATGCAAATGAGGTTGATTAGCGATCCAGGAAGCCCAAAGCAGCCCGTGTAAGAGCCATTTTAGCTGCAGAAATGTACTCAGTTGACAACTGAGTACGTTTCTGCAAAAACCACAATGGAGCCATGTCAGCTCCAAATAAAAGGTGCATATGTGTCAGGCAGCATGCCAATGGCCAAATATGTGGCCATTGGCAAGGTACCCCCATGCAAATATGAGAAATAATTTTTTTTTTTTCGGAGATCGCCGGTGTTTAAACGCAGTGCAGCCCCGCGCAAACGGGCTGCGCTATATAAAACATAAAAACGAAGGTTATAAACCCACAAATGTGGGTTTTATGCAATACATGGATTTACAATGCAGGGACCAGCAGACCAAACACAACATGGCCACCATTTAGTGGTTGCTAAGGGGGGAAGCTGAGTCTAAGAGATGTAACTAAGCATTAGTAGGCAATCTGATGCAAATGAGTGTTAGGATACTGAATTCCACTGTCACATAGCAAATTAGCACATTCTGAGTAGTGTAAGAGATACATAAGGGGGAGGAACAGAGTAGGAGATAGGTGACATCACAGGGGGGAATGGCAGAAAGAAATGCAGTTCATTGGAGGTCAGAGTTACATGACAGATGTCAGACACATATCATGGAAAGAGGAGTGCCACAACATAAGCATGGGAAAGTCAAGAAATGGAAGGTGTACACTGTTGCCTACACCAAAGTTTCTTGATGGGCGTGCATGCACACGTGTGCGTGCCATGAAGCGCGAGTAAGACAGTGTGCGTGCGTGTAAGGCAGACTGAGCATGTGGGAGCGTGTTGGGAGATGTTTAACACTGTTTGCACGGGTGTGCGTGCGTTTTAACCTGAATAAGCAGATTCTGAACCGTGTAAGCATGTGTGCACGCGTGTAAGCCACTGTGAGCGTGTTTCTGCTAGTATGCACGCTGATCCCCCCTGAGGAAACAGAAAGGAAAAAGGAAGCAACAGAATTAGTAGGAAGCTAGCAGGGAATACTGCTGGAGCTAGCAGGTGAAAACAATTAGAAGCAGGCAATTACACAGGCAGAATAGTAGCTCAGCCAAGCACTTAAAACTCTGCAAACAGCAGTGCAAGATGTTTCTTTCAAGAGACACTGCAAGACAGGAGTAAGCTATTAGAAGTGAAAACTGAAAAAGCTGAACTCAGAGCAGAAATGTTAGGGGCTGCCATAGCTGTCATAATGAGACATAGGTGACTTGCTGAGGGTGGTGACAATGCAGATGGTGCCAGACAACTCACAGTGAGGAGACGGAGAAGAGTGTACAGGCCCAGGGTCACCTACCATGGGTTACATGAGCTGGAGATAGTAGAGCACTATAGAGTGGACAGAGAGCTCCTGCAGCAAATAGTGGAGCTGTGCAGGCCACGCCTCACACACAGAACCAACAGAGGGGAACCTATCCCAGTGGAAACCAAGGTATGTGTTGGCCTAAGAATACTAGCAACTGGTACCTTCCAGAGACCAACTGGTGATATGATGGGGATATCACAGGCATCAGCCTCCAGGGTACTGCACCAGTTCCTGGATGCCATGTCAGCACAAGTCGGTGATCATGTATATTTCCCCAATGCCCATGAGGTATTGGCCAGCAATATGCATCTCTTCCAGCAAATAGCGGAATACCCTGAGGTAGTGGGTGCAATAGACTGCACGCACATACGCATCAAAGCACCAGCCAGTGAGCGGGGTAGGGCCTAGATTAACTGCAAGGGTTTCCCCTCCATCAACTGCCAGATCGTGTGTGATGCCCAGGGCATAATAATGAATGTGTGTGCTGGCTGCCCTGGAAGCTACCATGATTCCCACATATGGCATTTGATGCAGCTGTACCAGACATTTGCCAATGGGGACATCCCACATGGACACCTAGTGGGGGATGCAGGTTATGCACTGGAGCCGTGGCTGATGACACCCATCAGAAATGCACACACACCTGAACAGGAACATCATAATGAGGCACACGCACAAACACGTAATGTAATAGAGCGTGTGTTTGGGCTGCTCAAGTCACGGTTCCGGTGTCTGGACAGATCTGGTGGAGCCTTGCAGTACACACCAGCTACATGTACCCAAATTGTCATGGTATGTGCTATGCTACATAATATGATCTTGCAAAAACAGCTGCAGCAGGACCAGCATAGGGCTGGGCCAAACAGCCCCCCACCATTGCCAAGGCCATCACAGGCAGAGCGTGACTCGGAGGAGGAACAACCTGAGCCTGCCCCAGTAGGCCGAAGGAGGCGTGCCCAGTATGCCCTAGCCTTGGCAAAGAGGCAACGCATAGCACATACACTGGCTCAGTAGGAACCCTGGGAATGATACCCCCTCTGACTCACTCAAATAATAACAGGGATGCCTAAAATGACATGACCTGCTCACAAACATGTACAGGGAGTGTAATATGTGCATCCGACAGAGACAGCCCTGCAGCACCACCTGAGGCATGAATGCCATGTGTTAAGTAATGTAACACCATGTACTATATGCACACCTGAGGACCGTGACTAACATCCTACCCTCACCAAGCATCATGCCACAATATGACAATGAGATGATCAAGTGCAATAATTGGCTGAAGTATTGCAGTTAGTCAAAGGGGATCTAATGTGTGCCAGCCTGGGATGACATGCTGAGCATGACATGATGCTCCACCTGCTAGGACTGGCGTGCACCTATCAGTGCAGGCCGTATGGATACTGGCAAAGGCTGTTGTTACCCACAGCGTGCCCTGAATAGGTAAGGCTCAAAACACAAACCTACCTCCATAGGTATCAGAAGGGATAAGAACCTAGATGTAATGATACCCAATGCCAGAAGTCTAAACAGCAAGATGCATGCAGTCTAAACTCACCCAGTATGGAGAATGTTGATATCTGTGCTGTAACAGAAAACTGGGTCAAGGCTCAAAACAGCACTCTAACACTACCAGGTTACACCTCACACTGTGCTGTACAGCCTCAAAACATGGAACAAGCTACAAAAGGAGGGTGACTAGCAATAATTGTCAAGGATAGCCACACCCCCATGTTGGTACCACAACAAGAAGCAGCATGGACTAGCCATGGTAAAGTAACAGTGGCTAAAACTGCCCCCCAGTTTATAGCCTGCTACAGACTACCATCCCAACACCAGGAACTGCACCTGGCCTATGTTGGAATACATGAATATATCAAGTCCTCCAAACCACATTATATTGGGTGACTGAAAATACCCAGACATAGACTGGGAGCATTATACTAGCTCCAACACTGTAGGACAAAAGTTCATAGAATCCATAAACCAAAATGCCCAGGAACAACGTACCACTCCCACAAGAGGGGTAAGCATACTGGATGTGATAATCAGCAACATGGGTACTGGATGGCAAGATGAGAAGTGTATTGCTCACTGGTAAGACCAGACCATAGAGTAATCACACTGGATATACACATCCTGACCACAGTCCCTGGCCAGAAAACCACAGTGAAAAACATGTGTAAAGCAAACTTTGCACTCCTCCAAACTGATGTGGAATCCATTAAAGGTCCTGTGCAGGTACAAAATATGGGCCACACCTCAGAACCTGTTATACAGGCATTCCATGAACACTGCCAGGAATGCTTGGATTATGCAATCCTAAATTAAAACAAGACACAATGCCATACACGCAGGCATCTGGCATGGTGGACACCAGCCATAACCAAACCATGCAAGAGAATAAGGAAGCTACTACATGATAGAGCAAACATAAAAAAAGAAGTAATCACTGATCAGTAGTATGGCAATAAAATATGTCTAGACATACAATCCACTAAGGCCAGCCACAACAAGTTGAATCTGTGAATCTTGAGGCAATGTTACACCTGCCCCAAGTACACAGACAACCCCCAACTCCCCCCAAGAAATACAAATATATGTGAGAGATGCAACCATCTATCCAAACTGGAGGCTGAGCTCCCTCAACTCAGTACTCCCAAAACTAGTCAGGAGGAGAAGGTAACCACACACACCACAAACCCAGTCCCACATAGACCTATCACAACTGCAAACCAAAGACATAAACACAGAAAAATATTCCCGGAGGCCCAAATTACAAACACACCACACCAACAGAGGCCTCCAAAGCAGACACCCAATCAAACAACCTCCAAACATAGCACATGAAACACATAGTACACAATCTGGTGTGCCAAACAGTCACAGGCCAGAAGGAGAAACAACATGCCTGATACAGTTGTAATAGGTGACTCCATAGTGAGACATGCTGCTGTCCCGCACACCAGACTGAACAAGGGAAAGGGTACAGTAAGCTGCCTGTAGGCTGCTACAATACGCCACATAACACAAGTATGCAGGTCACTCCAAAGCAAGTAGAAATATGATGCAGTCATAGCCCATGCTGGTGTGAATGACCTGAGATGTACCTCCCCGGACTACATGAAAAGAGACATAGATGAGCTCTCCGATTATGTAGTCCAGGCCGGTATGACACTGACCGTTTGCAGCATCCTACCCTCACTAAGAATGATGCCACAGTACAAACACAGAATGATCTGTTATAACAAGTGGCACAATTACTGATGTCATTCCAAGGGGATCCAATGTCTGTCTGCTTGGGATGTCATGCTTGACAAGCCACGCAGCTGTTCCAGGGATGGCTTGCACCTGTTACCCCTGGGCGTCTGGATATTGGATAAGGCTTTTGCCACCTCCATAGAGCCTTTCATAGGCAAGGCTGAAAAGACTATCCCACCACCCTACGAAACATAAGTGGAAAGAAACATAAGGGTAATGCTGACCAATGCCAGATGTGTAAACCTCAATATGCATGCTCCCGAGGCCATCCCCAGTGTGGAGAACATTGATGTCTGTGCAGTGACAGAAACCTGCTGCAAGCCTCCTGACAGCACACCAGCACTACCAGGTTATACCACATATCATGCTTTATGGCCCCAAAACCTGGAACAAAACATAAAAGGAGGGTGAGTATCCATATTCAGCACAGACACCCATACGTCCAGGTAACTGACAATGCACAAGGCATTGGAGTCCACCCATGTGCAACTAACCATAGGCAAGACTGCTGTACAGTCTGTAGCATGCTACAGACCACACTCTCACACACAGGAACCCCACCAAGCCGTCCTGAAGACACTGGACAGTATGAATGTCCCACCAAATACCAAACAAGGTACTCACAAATTACCACATAGGTGGTAAACCATTATGTATGGAAGGAGTAATCAGGGACCTAGGGACACAAGTGGACATTAACCTGTTATGTGACACTCACATTGCCAATGTGGCTAGGAAGACTGTCTATACTGGACACTGTATCATGAAAGGATTCACAGCTACGTCAACAGAGGCCATTGTGCCCCTATACTGTTCTCTTATCACACCCATAATCTAGTACAATGCCTCATTTGGGATGTACCTTACCTGACACCTGCAGCAGTTAGAAAGACCTCAAAGGTACCTCACCAAGAGGATAAAGGGTCTCAAATATATGTCATATGCTGCCTGGCTGTAGACACCCCAGCTGAATGCAGTCACATACTGCCTACACAGAGGCATTGCATGTCTGTTGTACAAGGCCATGTCCAACACAGGAGTAATGGACATGCTCCACCCCAGAAAACTCAAAGCCATCGGAGCTGTGAGAGTGAGAGATGTCAACCTCAACACATAATGAAATAGGATGTGCTGGAGGGACAGATACATAACCCAGAGGCTCCCCACACCCTGGAACAGAATCCCACTCCATGTTAGGCAGAGCCCCTCACTGACACTCTTCAACAGGAACCTCACCAAGTGGATGGATGATCGTAGAGTTACACTGGGGGTCTTCACTGTGTCACGTCCAGACAGAGGCACAGCAAAGCAAATCATAAATGGCCATAATATTCACATAGCAAGGGGTGGCGAGCCCCACACACACTCTGGCTAGGCTTACAAATGCCCTAGGGTGGATAGCCTAGTATGAACCTATGAACCTATGAAGATACAAATTGTACAGGACACTAAGGATAATCCCAAGGCTTCCACAACTGATGGTAGGAACCGTGTTGGAAATTCACAGATATGCTCTGAATCACACAAATATTACAAACAACATACCAAACACACACACATATTGCCAACATACATCCTGACAGGTGCAGTGCAAACCCCCCCCCCCAGAATGCAAAATATCTATCCCAGCAGACTGCTGGCCCCCTGACATTGCAGATGCTGAGGTAACAGCCAGCATCTACAAAGCAAAACACACAGCAGCAATGGTATGAGATGTTGTCCTGGGCTGAGTCCAACATGGACTCCAAGAAGAATGGAATGCCAAATCACACTACTGCTCAATGTCAGCCTTACCACAGGATATGTACCCAAAGAGCAGTGTACAACAACAGTGGTCCTTCTCAACAAAGGTGTTGTCTGAATGGATACTGAAAACTACCACCCCAGAATCCTGAGAAGCTCAGTCTGCACAGCTATGGAAAGGATCAGCATGTACCGCAGACATAAAGATATTGGGGACCTACTGACACCGGACCCTACCCAGTGTGGCTTTTTTAAGTGCAGATCCTGCCTCTAAACATGTTTGACTCATTTGAAACAGTCATTAAGGTCATTGATGAGGGCAATGTGGTCCACACAGCATAGCTGGACCTTGCAAAGGCTTCTATACAATACCCATACGTGTTCATTATAGATATGCTCACCAGCTTAAATATAAACCCCTATGTCAGTAGAGGGGTTGCAAACCAGACCAAGGACAGAACTGACATGGTCAGATATCCTGCAGCCATGTCAGACTACAAACCAGATATAACTGGCATCCCCCAAGGCTTGGTCCTGGGACCTCCCTCATTTGGTATATATGTCCCATAGGTACAGGCCAACATGGAAGGACTGTGTTTGAACATGTTTGCAGAGGACTACAAACTGCCCACCATATCTGACCCTCCAGCTGACACAAGCATCCCACAAAAGGGCCACATAGAAACAGACAACTGGTGCCATAGCCATGTCAGCAAGCTAATTGCAGAAAAGTGTATAGTCAACCCCCATGGATATACAGTAAGTGCCCACCAATTACCACATAGGTGTGAACCCATTACGCACTTAACATGTAATAAGAGACCTGGGGACACAAGGTGATAGATATCCTGCATTGGACAAACATGTGGCTGTAGTGTTTACAGAAACATACCATATACCCACCTAATCATGAAGGTTGTCAGATCTAGATAAGGGGAGGTCATTGTGGCTCTGCAGTCATCCTTCATCAGCATTACAATTGACTACAATAGCCCCTGTGGGATGTACCTCAGCAGACACCTCCATCAACTGTAAAGTCCCCAACAGTACCTCACTAGGAGTATCAAAGAGCTTGCACAGATGCCATGTGTTGCCTGATTAAACAAACTGCAGCTACACACACTGCCATACTGCCCACCCAGAGGCAAGCTGTGCCTGATGTATAAAGCCATTTCCAAGCTGGAATCAATAAACATGCTGCACCTTGTACAATCTGAATGGCAGTGAGCTATGCACATGACAGACCTGAACCCCAGCACTGACATACATAGGACAAGCTGTACTGCATGATCCATAACACAGAAGCCACCCCCACTCATGAGTAAACTCTCAGTACAGGGTATCCATAGAGTCACTCATCGATTCACCTCAAGAGGAATCTTGATGAGTGGATGGGAGATGGTAGGTTTACCCTGGGTATCACTGTTATGTCACAGGTAGACAGAGGCACAGTATACTAACCATGACATATGTCATGGCAAACTCCACTTACAATGTGTGTCGAAGGACAAACACACTCCGACTAGCATTAGAAATGGCCTAGGGCACATCGCTAGTGTTTGCAAATGTACACCTATGTTGTGGAATACACTACCAATGTTGGACAAGCCTGGTTTAAGTAGTTCATATCTGAACATAATGCAACATGGTCAGATGTGCACAACTGGCCCCTAACCAGGCTGTTGTGCTCACTATGGAAATGTAAAACAGTGATAGGACTAAAGCCCAGGATACTGTCCACCACAGTCAAAGTACTGAATCAGTACACTATACGGTACTACAGTGTTAGGTCAGTATGAAAGGATGTTGACAACTGTATGCAAAGTATCCCATGCAAACCCTGCAGGCACAGTATAATCCCTGTTGTGTTCACACACAAAGCAGTCGGACAGTAACTACACAACATGACACACAGCACACAACCATAAACGGGAGATATTTGTTGAAGTTCACACTCATCCACAAATGTGGTGGGCTGCAGAGTTCAACATATGGAAAGCTCACACTGGGCATGCTCACACACTTTGATAAATGAGACATATGTCAGACAACATGCCATGGGAAGGCTGAACTGGGCATGCTCACACACTTAGGCCTAATCTCAGTTTAGCAGTTGGCCACACATATCTGGTATTTGTACGTGTTATTCCAGGAACCAACCACATTACAGCAATCTGCCCAGTGCACACAGTTAAATGACTACAGAGACATACGTGATATAGTGGATCCCTCCCATATGCAAACATCTTCCACAGATATACAAGTTGTTCATACAAACAGGGAATGCTATGGCAATAAAGACCTGCAAACAGTCTATCAGCAACAAATAATGTGCATTTGACAATTAAACATATGGGTGTAGAGGTCAACACTAGGCTGTTTGCCCTAGGGAATGACAGCTTAGCCAGAGTGTGCTTGGCGTCTGCCTCCCCACAGGATGCACATTCCCCTTTCTAAACACTGATGATGTCAGCACCCTATAAGTACAGCAGGAGAAGGAAAACCTCCCAGTAATGCGATTAGCGCGCTCTGCTAATGGGTCCGTCTGGAGTGTCATAACATAGTTAGGTAGGGGTTTGAATCCTGCGAATGGCAAGTGTGTGTGTTTGGATGAGTAGGGTTAGTGTGTGTGCAATTTTGTGTGAGGGAAATGTCCCTTTTGGCAACTAGAAGAACACACTACAGGATGCACATTCCCCTTTCTAAACACTGATGATGTCAGCACCCTATAAGTACAGCAGGAGAAGAAAAACCTCCCAGTAATGCAAATAGCGCGCTCCGCTAATGCATCCGTCTTGAGTGTCATAACATAGTTAGGTGGGGGTTTGAATCCGGCAAGTGTGTGTGTTTGGATGAGGGAGTTAATGTGTGTGCAATTCTGTGTGAGAGAAATGTCCCTTTTGGCAACTAGGAGAACACACTACAGGATGCACATTCCCCTTTCTAAAAACTGATGATGTCAGCACCCTATAAGTACAGCAGGAGAAGAAAAACCTCCTAGTAATGCAAATAGTGCGCGCAGCTAATGCGTCCGTCTTGAGTGTCATAACATAGTTAGGTAGGGGTTTGAATCCTGCAAGTGTGTATGTTTGGATGAAGGGGGTTAGTGTGTGTGCCATTCTGTGTGAGGGAAAATGTCCCTTTTGGCAACTAGGAGAACACACTACAGGATGCACATTCCCCTTTCTAAACACTGATGATGTCAGCACCCTATAAGTACAGCAGGAGAAGGTATGTGGCATGGACAATGACTGAGTCATATGTGTCCATGCCTCTGACTGACCTGTATGCTTGTGTTATGTGGTGGACCATAGTGCCCCACGGGCATATCGCTGTGACCTTCACTTTGTCCGGTCTGGTGAGAGTGACCTCACTGTACCGGACAATAAAGGTACCTAACACATCTGTGGCAGGTGTGTTGTCTAGCCGTACAGGCTGTGACTGTTTAGCACACAGGATTTGTGTGCTATGTGTTATGCGTGATGTGTTCAGGCATAATGTATGCCTGTGTGCCAGCTGCAGAGGTGTCTGCCGCTTAGGCAGGATGCTATTCTTAGGCTCCACGAATGGCCCAGTGTGTTCATGTGCTTGTATTGCTGTCAGTGTAGGTCTACATCAGACTGGTATTGTAGTCACTGTAGTATTTCATGCCACCTGACAGGTTATGCCAGTACTCAGTTTGGCTATGTGGTTCCATCTCATACATGTGTTGTACGTCCATGTGTAGAGGAGAGGGTTGACTGTGTACATGTGGCAGCTGTGACATTGCCACATGACCCACATATTCCACAACTGTACCATAGAGGTGACTGACAACTGACCTTTGCACATGCTACCATAGTATTGTGATTGGCATGGTGATTAACAGCACATAGGGCCAATGGGGAACAAGGTACATAGGTTCATAGGTTCATACTAGGCTATCTGCCTAGGGCATTTATGAACCTAGCCAGAATGTGTTTGGCTGTCGCCATCCATTGTAAATATATCTTGCCATGCCCTTTTCCGAGGTTAGTATACTGTGCCTCTGTCTAACAGTGACACAGAAGTGATACCCGGGGTAAACCTACAATGTCCCATCCACTCATCAAGATTCCTCTTGAAGAGAGTCAATGAGGGACTCTGCCTAACCTGGACTGGGATTTTATTCCAGAGTGAAGTGAGCCTCTGGGTTATGAATCTGTCCCTCCAGCATGTCCTGTTTATTTCAGTGCTGAGGTTCAAGTCTCTCAAGCGTGTAGCCCGATGGGATTTGGATATTCTCAGGTGCAGCATGCCCATTAATTCTGGGTTTGACATGGCTTTATACATCAGGCACAGATCGCCTCTGAACAGGCGGTATGCCACTGAGTAGAGCTGGGGTTTCTTTAACCGGTCAGCATATGGCATCTGTTTGAGCCCTTTGATCCTCTTGGTGAGGTACTTTTGGGGTCTTTCCAGTTGCTGCAGGTGTCTGGTAAGGTACATCCCAACAGGAGCATTGTACTCAATTATGGGGCTGATGAGGGATGAGTAAAGAGGCACGATGTCCTCCCCTGATCTAGATGTGAATCCCTTCATGATGGGGTGGGCTATATAAAATGTCTTTCTAACCACTTTGGCCACGTGGTTGTCAAATGAGAGATTGCTATCAACTTGGGTCCCCAGGTCCCTAATTACTTCTTCTGTACTTAATGGATTACCACCTATATGGTACTGTGTGGGCACTTTGTTTTTGCCAAAGGGGATGACTATACACTTTTTTGCATTCAGCTTGAGGCCATGGCTCTGGCACAAGTTGTCTTTTTCTATGAGGCCCTTTTGGAGGATGCTTGTGTTGGCTGGAGAGTTGATTATGGCGGCCAGATTGCAGTCATCTGCATATTTGGTCAGCCACAGTCCTTCCGTGTTGGCCTGTACCTACGATAAATATATACCAAACAAGAGAAGTCCCAGGACTGAGCCTTGTGGGACACCACTTGTAACTGGTTTGGAGTCTGGCATGGCTCCAGCAATTCTAACCATGTGGGTTCTGTCCTTGAGCCAGTGTGCAACCCATCTAGTGACATAGGGGCTTATATTTAAGCTGGTGAGCTTCTCTAGAATGCCCGAGTGGGGTATTGTATCGAAGGCTTCTGCGAGATCCAGGTAGGCTGTGTGGACCACCTTCCCCTCGTCAATGGCCTTGGTGAATGTTTCAAAGAAAACCAGGTTTGAGAGGCAGGATCTGCCCTTAAGAAAGCCAAACTGGGTATGATCCAGTGTCTGTAGGTCCCCAATATCTTTATTTATGAGGTCCATGATGATCCTTTCCATAGCTCTGCAGACCGAGCTAGTGTGGCTTATGGGGCAATAGTGTCCAGGATCTGTTGAGGCACCACCTTTCTGTAGAGGGACCACTGTTGCTGTACGCCACTCTTTGGCCACATATCCTGTAGTAAGGCTGGGATTGAACAGTAGTTTTATGTTTGGTTGTAGCTCTTCTTGGAGTTCATGTAGGACACAGCCCGGGACACTGTCTGGTCCCATTGATGCAGTGTGTATTGCTTTGGAGAGGGCGGCTCTTACCTGAGCATCTGAGATGTCAGGGGGGCAGCACTCTGCTGGGATACATATTTGCCCTTTTGGTGTGGGGGGGGGGAGTTTGCGCTGAACCTGTCAGCTAGAATGTTGGCAATCTCTGTGGGTTTGGTGTTTCTGTTGACATTTTGGACTACCTATGAGCATATCTGGGAATTACCACCCAGGTTCCTAACATAACTAAAGAAAGCCTTGTGATTATCCTTAGTGTCCTGTGCAATTTCTCTCAAAGCTGGCCTTAAACAATCTTATGAGTGCCTGTAGTTATTTGCTAATACTGATCAGTGATGCCTTCCCTTTTTGGGATTTTGCTGTATCATTTAGTAGCTTCCTCCTTCTATTGTGTAGTTTGTTTATGGCTGGGGTCCACCAGACAGGACGTCTGCCTTTGGAGGATTGGGTCTTGGTCTTATTTGGAATCACATGATCCATGCATTCCTGAAGGTGTCCATAGAATGCGTTTATAGAGGAATTTGCGGTCTGGTCTGTAGTTTCCACAGGCCCGGGGGCTTTGAAGGTTTCCACCTCAGTTATGAGGAGTGTGAATTTGCTTTAGAGAAGTTGTTCACTGTGGTGTTCTGGGCAGGGGGTGGGGTCGGGATGTTAATATCCAGTGAGATTAGTTTATGGTCTGATCTTACCAGTGAGGGATACACTTCTGGTCTGGAGCATAGAGTCCCCATGTTGGTGATGATCAGGTCCAGTATGTTTCCCCTTCTTGTGGGAGTGGTAACAAGTTGTTCCATAGCATTTGAGCTCATATATTCAAGGAATCTTTGGCCTAGGGTGTTGGAGCTAGAGTCATGCTCCCAGTCTATGTTTGGGTAGTTGACGTTGCCCAATATAATGGTGTTTGGAGAGACCTTCATATTTTCCACTGTTCTCAGGAAGGCTGAGTGCAGTTCTTGGGTTTGGGAGGGTGGTCTGTAGCAGGCTATAACCTGGAAGGCAGTTTCACCCACTGTTAGTTGCACATGGATAGTCTCTGATGCTTGATGCTTTGCCACCAACCTGGAGGTGTGGGTATCTTTAATGAATATCAATACTCCCCCTCCTTTTGTGGTTCGATCCAAGTTTTGGGGCTGAAAATCATGGTATGAGGTATAACCTGGTAGTGCTGGGGTGCTCTCAGTAGCCCTGAACCAGGCATCTGTTACTGCACAGATATCGATGTTCTCCATGCTACGGAGAGTTTCGAGTGCATGCACCTTGAGGTTTAGACCTCTGGCATTGGTTATCATTACTCTTAGTTTCTTATCCCTTGTGATACCTATGAAGGTGTGTTTGTCATTTGAGGCTTGCCTAACAAAGGCACTATGGGGGTAGCAAGAGCCTTTGCCAATATTTGAAAGCCCAGGGGTGACAGGTGCAAGCCGTCCCTAGCGAAGCAGGTGGTTCAACAGAAGATGAATATGTGAGGGTGTAGTGCCTGTGATTAGTTAGCAGTAGCATATATGACTGCTCACGTGGACAAATGCCAGGTAAGTCATATGCAATGTGTCACAGGCAATGTACATGTGAACAGGACACACAGTGAAATTCTGTCAAGTGAGACATGGACATACATATAGTAAGCTATGCAGATGTCACTAGGAGTCCACAGAAGCTCTGTAACTATGCATTGCAGGTGGGATCAGTATTCCAGGGTAATTGCAAGCAAACATGTATGCAAACAAAGCTACAGTAAGCAGGGCTGCATGTAGTCCATTGTACAACAAACAAGCTGTACCACTTCCAGTAGGTAACACTGCAAATATGCAGGCACTATGCACATGTACATGGAAATACACAGGTCAGATGGCTAAGGTCCAGTCTCAGCGCACACAAGTGTACAGACCATGTACTGTCAGGATGTACAATAACTGGATGGAAACCTATGTGCTCATACCTGTAGTAATACACATGTCAAATAACAGACACTGAGCCTTCACTCAGTGGTTACATACTTAGTAGGATGTATGCTACCTGGCCCGCCACCACAGTATCCCTGACATGTATGGGGACTATCCCTCCTGTGACAGTTAGTTTTGTGTGTTGGGGCTGTCTAGCATGGTATGGGATGTGAGCTTGCAGTGCTAGCGTGCTCCTGTGTGTCCTGTACCAGTCGTGTAGTACTGCACACATATCAACATCCTCAAACATCCGCATTGCAGAGTCCAGTGTGGACAACATGCCACTTGCAGTTTACATGTCCATCATTGCGTATTAATACTTTCATTACCTTATCCCCTGTGCTACCTATGTATGTAGCCTTCTGTTGACATCCTTACCACCAGTATGCCAACATGTGCAGATGATACACTATGGTACTTACCATGGGTGTAGACAACAGTACATGACAATCATACCCTTAGTGCTTCAGGCATGCTGTGATATACCCACAATTATTTCAGCACACAGTACTGTTAACAACATGATACTATTACTACACGTCTATGTAGTCACCCTGTGCATCAGCAACATGTTAACCTGTACCTGCACTGATATTACAGATTGCAGGAGGTGGCACAGTTTCATCATATGCACAGGGTGTGAACTTGGTATGCCTGAGTCAGCCACCGATACCACCGATTGACATGTATGTGTATGCGTGTTGGTGAGGGACAGCAGTACAAGGTGGGGCAATGTTGATGCAGTGTGTGCGTGTATGCGGTAGCCCTAGGTGTTGTCAATTCGCATGTGTGTATGGATGCACACAGTTCTACCTCATGGCTGCCATATACTGGTGTTTGTGGACAGCCACAGACTGTACCTGCCAGGTCATACAGATCAGTGTCTCTGGCCACGGACACGGTACCTGTGCCTTGCAGGGGTGCTACGGACCATATCCTGTACCAACCCAGACTGGGTACTGTCATCAGAAGCAGGTGTTCATTGACTGGACACAGATCCCTGTCGGGCCTGGCCAGAGCCACGTGCACGTGGTCTCCTGGGGCGGTCTGATGACAGCACAGACCCAGCATTGCTGGGGCTGCTGCTGGCACTATGGGGGCGGCCCATCCGCGATGACTGCCAGCTGCTGCTGTTGCTGGCATACGCCCACGTCAATGCCTCAACCATCCACCATCGCCCTGGCTCATGGACATGTAGTTGTGGAACCGGTCTAATATGTCCCCACAACGTCTGTCTATGACATCAGTGAAATTACGGATGGCAGCCGCAATGTCACGCATACTGTCAGTCATGGCTGTGAGACATGCTGTCAGCTCCCTCAGACCCTGTCTGGTGTACCATTCCATACGTGACTGTGCCTGCATGACAGCCTGAAACATAGCTGAGGTTGTAAGACCTCTGTGGGCATGTCTGACAGGGGCAGTACGCCCACGGATGCTCCCATGAGAACCCCTGGACATCTGTTTGTGTGGTACCATCTCAGGGCCATGCCCATGGCTGATGTGTGGGGAGGCATGTGCCACAGATACCACATTACCCTGGTCAATGCCCACTGTATGCTGTCCATCACCTAGGGACATTGGTGACAAAGGGTGTATTGGCAGGATAACTGTGCGCATTGATGAGGTTGACAGCTGTGTACTGTCAATCGGCTGACCAATGATGGACCCTGGCATACCTTCCTGTGCCATTACACAGATGTCATCATTATCAGTATCCATGGCACCTGATTCAGGTTCCCTGCTGCATGACACCAGAGCAGCACCAGAACCTGTGGGAGGGAAACAGGAAACACAGTTTACAATGTCTACACAATATTACCAGTGATGCACACATCCACACATGCACAGTTCCAGACATGCACACATGCACACATGCACACACATGCACAGGTGCACAGGTGCACACATGCACACATGCACACGCATGCACAGGTGCACAGGTGCACACATGCACACATGCACACGCATGCACAGGTGCACACATGCACACATGCACACACATGCACAGGTGCACACATGCACACATGCGCACACATGCACAGGTGCACAGGTGCACACGTGCACACATGCAGAGGTGCACATGTGCACACATGCACACATGCACACATGTGCATGTGCACACATGCACACGTGCACACATGCACACATGCACACATGCACAGGTGCACACATGCACACATGCACACATGCACACGTACAAATGCACACAGTTGCACACAGTTGTACACTACTCAGTATGCATGATATCAACACACAGACACACCTGCATGCATACACAGAGCACTACTAAGTGAGCCTAATATTACTATTGCTATCAAAACTATTAAAGGTATTGTTAATACACACTCACCAGCATGGATAGGCTGCATTGCTGTTACACCGGAGGGACCTGCAGAAGTGAGGAAACTAATGTTAGTGGGCACAACTGTGCCATTGTTACTGAGTATGATACAGGTCAGTAGTACAACAGTCACCTTTCACAGGTCAGCTGCTGATATTGAGGATATCACACTTGCACATTAAATACTATGATGACAGCTACAAACCAAGGACACACCTCACACATGCATTAACTACCAGTGTACACAACAGTCAACTATACATATGGCATATTACCTGCACGCTCATAGTCTTGCTGCTGCGTGGCTCCAGCCTCCATCATAATGCATGTCTGCTGCTGTTGTTGTTGCTGGAGGACTGGAGCCACTACACTCATGAGTAGTCCCTCCAGTCTGGTGATTGGGGGATGTGTAGCCACCCCACCACCTGTGGCGACCTGTTGCCTGTGGATATCCGACGCACGCTGACGGACATCTCTGATTAAATCACTGCAGTGATGTCGTACCTGCTCATATGTCCTATTATGCATGCCTATGTCATTTACCCGATGGACCAGGTCTTGCCACAGTACAGCCTTCTCCTGCTGATTCTGGCTGGTGCGGGAAAAGAGTATTGCATAATCCCGCACCAGGCTCTGGTGTATCTCTTCATCCTCAGCTGCGGAGTAAGCTGGATTTCGCGGGTGAGCCATGTTCCTGAAAAAGAAAATAACCTGATATCAGCAATATATGTCAGCAGAATTTGGCACACATACTACACATGCTACTCGACTGTTATGATACAACATATCTCACATATATAGCATCTGTCTGTCTATTGGTGGATACACATGTAAATGGCCAGGTATCAGTGCTCAGCCAGCAACTGAGCAACAGTACCTGGCACACTCCATACGACATACTACCAAACCCCAGCAGTTAGAACACTGATTCTGGTCCAGAGCACCTCCTCACTCTGGGGGTTTGTATCTAGGTACTGTATGGCCTACATCATCAACTACGGTGAGCTGACCACAAACTAATTGCCCTGGATATACATATCCCACCTCCACCACCAGCACAAACGACTATAGTGAATAACATTGCAGATGCAAACTTTACACTTTGTAACAGTGACATGGTATCCTTTCAGCCCACTGGGCCAGTGGAAGACACAACCCACAATGCTGACCCCTACACAAATGCTTTTTACGGACATCTCCGAGAATGCATGGATCATGCAATCCCATATATGACCAAGACACTCTCCACAAAGGGACAGCATCCTGTCTGGTGGACCCCAGCCATAGACAGATTGTATTACAAAAGATGGCAGCTACTGCAAGACAGAGCATAATTCCATCAAGGGAAGGCATGTCTGAGCAGCACTAGTAAGGTTCTATTTTCCCTCATACAAACATCCATGGGCAACTTTGAGAGGGAAATCAAGAGGGACACTACAGATAACCAGAAGGCCTTCTTCAGTTATGTTAGCAACCTGGTCAGAATCCCTCCTCTTTGCTCATAGTTAGTACACAACAACAAATAATTCACTGAAACCACAGATATTGACAACATTGTGGCAGACAGGTTCAGTGCAGGTGTCACCCCTCCCTCTCCCCCAAAATAAGACATAGTTATCCCAGCTGACTGTAACCTCCCTGTCATCACAGATGTCCAGGTGAGAGCCGCCCTCAGGAAAGCAGAATACACAACATGACTGGGACCTGATGGTATCCCCGGTTGCATGCTACATGAACTCTGACAGGAGCTAAACACACATATAGAAGTGCTATGTAACACTAGCCTGACTACAGGATATGTACCTGTACACTGGCGCACAGCAGCAGTGGTTCCATTCCACATAGGAGGCACCTCAACATACCAATACAATACAACACAATACAATACATTACAATACAATACTATACAATATGCTATTGCCCCTGGGGCTACAGCAGCATACTGTTCTGCTACTCTGACCATTGTGACACATGTGGTGTGATGGTACCTGCTGCTGTCACACAGTTACACAGGGTGACTCATATGGCATATTACCTATCTGACTAACATTCAGCAGGGGTATGTGTGACATGTACTCATGGGGAGTCTTGCTTCTTAACACTGTGTGGTTTATTGCAGGGTATGTCTTATCTGTGGGTAGGAACCTTTACCTTCACATGTGCTCTCTATTGCAGTGGCATGGACGACACACAGCAGTCATTTAGGTTGTGGATGGTGTGGGGTGTTACTATGGTTGTTGGACATCTGTCATGGGTGTGACTTATGTATGTAAATCCAGGAGTGGTAACCTCTATGTGGGTAGTATGTGTGTACTCTGTGGTGTTGTCAGTCACTGTGCATTGGTAATGTGTTTGAGTGCATTGTCACAGTGTTGTACATGTCACTGTGTCCTTCTCCATATCTGTAGCTGTCATGTGAGGTACATGGCATCCATTATGTCGTGTGGAGGGGTACACTGACGTACATGTCCATAGCTGACACACCATGTCTGCTGACACATACCATGTGCAGGTATTCTGGGAATAGTGTGCCACTGTGAATATCATTGGGGGGACTATTGTACACATTTATGACCCTGTTCACCCCTGACCCATGCAGTGGTGGGCAGCCAGTCACATATCTGGTGGTTACTGGTGTAGGTGATTTGAAATGGGGTATGGTACTCCAGTTTTGACACTGGTGTTCACTCCATGCCTTTGTCACCAGGCACCTGTTGCAATACATATGTACACATGTGCCTCACTCAGAATATATATACATCTCTCTCTCTCTCTCTCTCTATATATATATATATATCTATGTATATATATATTTGTATATATATGTATATATATATATATATATATATATATATATATATATATGTATATATATATATATATATATATATATATATGTATATATATATATATATATATATATATATATATATATATATATGTCTGTATACATATACACATATATATATTGATGTACATATATTGCTATGGATATGGAGGGGGGGACACAGAGGGGGTGAGAGTCACAGAGGGGGTGGGACAGGGGGTGTTGAGGTCGTCATATACAGTCATACCTGTAGATAGTCAGATCAGTCTGTCTATGTATATGTATCTACATATATCTATATCTGTATGTGTGTATTACATATATATGTTTCTACATATTCTATCTATCTACATCTGTCTATGTATTCCTACATCTCTCTCTATGTATGTATACATATATGCATATTATATATATATATATATATATATATATACATACATACATACATATTTTGACATACATACGTATCCATATGATAGACAGGTATATCAACATGTTTGTCTACCATACTGTATACACACACTAACATACTGCTAAACATACATAACTGTGAAACCTACTTTGTACATTGCACTACAACCTACAGTCAACCTACATTGATATGTGCACATAGATGCTCTCACATACAAATGTATGTACAGCCTTCACTGATTTATTATTTGTAATGTGTCCCTGGTTTTGGCCTTTTGCTCCACACATTTTATTACTTGGTCCGGATGTGTTCCTGTAAGAGGTTGTGGGGTATGGGCAGAGATTATCCTGCTGTGAGTATGTGTGTGGCTTGCAAGGTGCTACAGTGACATTATTACCTACTAGCTACCAACTAGCATGGCTGTTTCTGTTCACACACTACTATTATAGAAATCCACTAGTTTTGACAGTAATTCTAAATGACATGCTTTGTGTACTACACATCCTATATTCCCTTTACATTCATTCCTACTATTACATGATATATTTATTTTAGCACAATGTTCTTGTATAACAGTCATGGCTTAGTGGTAAGTCATGCAGACTACTGTTTCCAAGGTCCTGGGTTCGGGACTGCCAGTGGGACTTTATTTTGCTTCTGAACTGACTACAGGACCTGTCAATCAAAGTGACTAAGGCACTTTTAAGCAGTTGTAACCGGGTTAGTGCTGGTTTGCGTGGAGCTCACGCATGCGCACTGGCATTCAGCTCCGCGCACAACCGCTTACAACCGCTTAAACGTGCTTACTCTTGCGCACACCCGCGCTATTTTCTTTGAAAGAAATGAAAATGGGAGACAGGAAAGTGGTGAAAAAGGGGTCACAAAGAGAGTAAGACAGTAGGGAAACAAGATTGGGTTTTGCAGGAGGGATGTAGGTAACGCCCATAGCTGCCCATTTCTTCATCAGCAACAGCTGTGCATATGTTTGTAATTTTGTGTGACATTTGATACCTTCCACCCCTGAGAGAGGTGTAAGGACAACAATAATACTTGTACAGCCAATTGTAATTGATAGTTTCCATGTCCGGCAGACATATGTGCGGAATGGGCAGCTATGTATGGGGTGTAATTTTTTTGTGGGTACAGAGTGCCCTTTTTTTTTTTCAGGTGAGAGTGGTATGCCAGGTGAAGGAAGTCGGTATAGCTGGGGAGGTAGGTTGGGTAGGTCAACAGACAAGACAAACAAGACGCATACAGGGGCGGTGTATGACACATGTGGGGGGGGTTACACAATTGACGGGGATGGAGGTTTAGATATCCAGAGCCTATGAGCCCACAGATGGCAACAGTGGAACTGATATCCCCACCCATGGGCAGTTGCCACTGTTCCTTCACTGCCCAGGACGGGGCTGTGTAGGCCAGGCAACAGGCATGCCCGTAAGTTGTGCCACCTGTGCCTCAAGCTGGCGTAGGGGCTCAAGAACAGAGTCCCGGATCTCCCTACGCACCACAGTCCGGATGCTACGGAGGGTGAGTGGTGGTTCTCCTCCAGCCACTCTTACAGAGGGGGGATGGGCCCCATCCCCTGCAGTGCTTCCACCTGCAGGTGGCACAGGGCCACCGGAGGAGGGTCCAGACTGGGCACTAGTGCCAGGTGCACTCGCCAGCTGAGGTAGGAGAGGTGGGTCTGCTGGAACCCGCCTTCCCTGTCATTCTATGTTTTGCATTATGTCATGGCAGTTTGGGTTAGTAACATACAATACCATTCGCAATTAGTTGTAACAGCATGCATTAGTATTCCCATTAACCAAACACCCAGATATTCACACCATTGAACAGCGAGCATAACACATGCATACTTTGAACAGCAATACACAGTCCAACAACATGCAGGGTTGATTGATGGCAACAGGCCATCAGGTTTGGATGTATGAACAGGGCAGATGCATCAACGGACATGCAAATATTTATGACCCATCAGGACAAATGTCCAGGGGTGTTAATTGTGATTGCACATACCAATTTCACGTGGAATGGATTATATGTGGTTATAGGGTGGGGTGAAGAAAATATTATTAACACCAATATATATGCTGTACATTTCTAATAGCTACAGATATATACACACTACTGTTCTAACTACAGTTTCCTATATGATAACTACTTCACTTTGGTGATAGGACTGTTACTGCTACATCAATATACATTTTATTGTTATTCATACACATTCATATCTGGCTTTGTTCAGCTACATCATCCTGCTACATTTGCTTTATATAGCTATAGACAACTGTGGATGTTTGATATTTCAGACAATTATACTATCTGCATATTGCAGACTAAGAGCAACATATCCAGATTTTGGGATACACATTCCAGCTGCAGCAACACTTTGGACACATTTCACAGTTTGGTTCTACTTGTCACATTCATTTCATTCTGTACTGACTGCAGTATACTTTATTCAGGGGTTATTACTACTTTATTGGTGGATTCATAACTCTTTCTCACACCCTCTCACTTGTTTTCATTTTACTATTCAGGATGGTACTTACTTCTAGGCTTTATTGACATGTTTTACCTGTAGTTATTACAATCCTTTCCAGCAGTCTCACTTCTGTCATGTTTCAGTATTTCAACAGGGATATATTTCACACATGTGATTTGCTCATCTTCTGCAGCTGTACTTTTCAGCCTGCTGCAGGTTATGCACTATTATATTACAGGTGGGGCATCTTTATTTCAGACTTTATTTGAGACATTTTCATTTTTCTGTTTGGATTACAGACTGCAACACACTTTTGTAATCAAGCAATACTTGCAAACACTTTTACACTGTTACTTGCACATTTTATTACTTAGTGACTACACTGCACTCTTTTGCTAACTGTCGTACTTTTATATTTCTTTAGAGTTACTGGGAGTGGATTACTGACCTGCCTGGTGGCACAACCGCACCAGCCTATCGCCATAGGCTCTGCGGTTCACAGAACGGACACCTGCAGCTGTAATATAAATGAAGTAATATTGGAATACACATCCATAATATCAGCTAATTTAATTTCTTACATACATAATTAAATGTAACTTACTCAGTGGTGGGGTGTTGGGCATTTGCCGGGCCTCCTGTATCCAAAGGTTCAATTGGTCCTACTTGTGTCTCTTCAGGTCTGCATGGTGGTGACGGACCTGCTCACCAGTCCTTGGAATCCCTGTGGCACTGGTGAGATCATGAGCCAACCGGTCCCATGCCTCAGCCCTATATGCTCCCCACAGGACCTGGCCCTGCATGAGTTGGGCCTCATGATTGTGGACTAGGAGCCAGACCATGTATCTGGACTCCTCAACACCCCACCTCTGTGCTCGAAAGCAACTACCCTCACCTACACCTGACATTCTGGCTGCAAGTCAGTTCTACAATCGTTTATGCATTGTATTCCCGCCTATGGGGCTTATATATGCCATTTTTCCTGCACTTATCTGTGACTGGCCATTTTGGAATTGAATCCACTTCACAAAGCCTGCTTTGTCATGCTCCACTTTCTATTCATTCCTATATATTTGCTATTACTGCATTTCTGAGTAGAGCTGTTGTGGCTTAGTGGTTCAGTACCTTGACTACGGTGCATGGTATCCTGGGTTCGAACCTGGCCATTGCTTTTTATATTTTATGACTGTCTAGACAGGCTAGGGGGTGTGTCTGTGTAAAGGCAGTTTTGTTACAGCTTGCTCAACGTTGCCCGTCGGTTAGCTTGTTAGCGCGGTGCACAGCTCCGCGCAAACAGGGTGTGCTGGTTCACGCTTCATTTGGCTGTCAGCACGCATATTATGCTCAGCTCAGCTAGGGTCACACAGTTTCAGCATGTGAAACCATTGCTCACCTACGGGCACTCATTTTGCACCTGTTAAACGACTGCTCAGCTATGGGCAGATGCACTCACCTTGTTAAACTGTAGCTCAGCTATAGGCACATCTGGCATTTTCTATTGTTTTGTTACCTCACATTTCTTCAAAATAAATGGACTATTTCATTACATTTTACATAAATTGTGATTTTATATGTGTACATATTTGTCAGGGACTTGTTTCGTGCTTATTTTACTAAAAAAAAATTGATGTTGTGGGGGCCCGAACCATGGTTGCCTGCTCTTCAGCCGATGTCTCTACCGCTACGCTATTGCTTCTTGGCTTACTTTCCCACTGACTGCTAACTGTGGCTGCGCTACGGGCACGCCCGCGCAAACGAGCGCACTCACGGGCAAACATCTTTACAATTTAAAAAAAATTATAAGATGTTCATTTGTACATTTTATGTTCGTAGTCTGTGGGGGCATGTGTTGTGTTGTGTTTATTCACATTTCCATGGACTCTGTCATGGGTGTTTACTTTGGGCACTTTTACTCTTCTGGGGGTGTGTCCGCTTGCAGGGCTTGGCCTACGGACATGCCCCCTACTGTCTTACATGGACCGTGTTAGCCTTAGGTGTGATTTAGCATGCTCTCATGAATATGCAAAGCATGCTGACATCACTCCGTTTAACTGCAGCCTCCGTGTAAGAGTTATAACTCTTACACGGAGGCTTTGTGAATCCTTGCCACAGATTTACTGTATCCAGGACTGTTTGTAAGCTTCTGAGCCCCCCCCAAGCCTTTCTGTGTTGGAGGGAAGCCTTCTAGCTTATCAGTGGGAGTGGTAAGGACTAGGTAGCCTATCTACCACAAGTGGAGTGGTTTCAGGGCCAGAAGTTGTAGTTTATTGAATGTTTGGGCAGTTTTTCCATCCCTTTCAACTTTCTGGTTTAAAAGCCTGCATTTTCATGGGTTTGCACTTGTTTAAGCTACGCTAAGAGGCGCCGAGCTGAGGTAAAATATTACTGGTGCCAGAAAGTCTGCTCTTCAGTTTTTCCCTTAGATCTTGCTAATTCTTTCTCTTTTGCAGTTCATATAGCCTAATCACTTTGCACTTCAATAGGTTTTTGCAGCAATTATTATAGCACACCTAAGAGCCATCAGCACTAGTAATTTTTCAGGGAAATAGCTCCAGTACTTAGTAGTTATTACCGCCCCTCCTGGCATGATTAAAGGGCAGTTCCCTGTGCTTTCTCCTATTAACCTGGTGCACTTGGGCATTCTGAGGCAGTGTAGCAACTGCCTCATGTACACAGACAACTCTCTCTTCTTTCTTCCCAGCACTCAGACTTGTGAGAGATGCACTTATATCACCAAACTGGAAACTATGCTCTATCCAGGGAAGATCAGACTAGCTGGTCAAGAGGAGAAGGTCAACACCTACACCACACCACATGGAACAAATAGCCCTCCAGAACAACCATGATTACAGCTCTCACATAAAAACACAAACCACACACCCACCTTTGCGGAGGCACTCAATAGAAATTTACCCTCCAGGACAGAAATGCACTCGACCACCACAACACAGCACAAACCACAGGACATATAGCTCACCTCCACAGTGTGCCCCTCAACCTAACCCCTAAGGCTAAACACCTTGCCCAGTACACTAATCATAGGTGACTCAATAGTGAGGCACACAGATGTCCCACTCACTAGATCGAATAAGGAGAAGGTAACAGTCAGCTGTCTATCAGGTGCCAGAATCCAACACATAACACATGCACTCAGGTCACTCCACAACAACTACAAGTATGACTCTGTCATTGTTCATGTGGGTGTGAATGACCCGAGATGCACCTCCCTGGACCACATGAAAAGAGACATGGTGGAGCTCTCGGATTATGTGGCCCAGGCAGGTATAACACTAGCCTTGAGCAGTATCCTACTGGCATCCAGAATGATACCGCAGTACAGACAAAAAATGATTAACTTCAACAATTGGCTAAGTTGATGGTGTCATTTAAGGGGATCCAGTATCTGTCTGCTTGGGATGACATTATTGACAGACCTCGATGCTTTGCCAGAGATGGCTTGCTGCATCTGTTACCCCTGGGTTTCTGGGTACTGGCTAAGGCTCTTGCCACCCGTATAGTGCTTTTTTAGGTGGTGTTCCAAAGACCAAATTACCACCATAACAACTATAAATAAATGCAATATAGGGGTCATGCTGCTCAATGCTAGAAGTCTAAATCTCAAGATGCAATCACTCGAAGCATTCCTCAAAATGGAGAACATCGACATTTGTGCTGTGACGAAGACCTGGTTTAAAGCAGCAGAAAGCACCCCTGCACTACCAGGCTATAAATCATTCCACATCTTTCGGCCTCGAAACATAGACCAAAGCTCCAAAGACAGTGTTGTCTCCATATTCATAAAGGATATGTACACCTCCAGACTAGTAGCCCAACATAATGCATCTGAGATACTTCAGGTACAACTAACATTGGGTGAGACTACATTGGGTAAGACTGCGATCCAGGTCATAGCTTGCTATAGGTCCCCAACCATGTCCCTAGACTTTCACTCAACATTCCTAAGCACCCTGGAATCTATCAAGGTCCAACCCAACACTTTCATACTAGGAGACTTCAACTACCCCTCCATCAACTGGGAAAACTACTCAAGCACCAATGCACTGGCCCAGCACTTCCTGGAATTCATCAATTCCAATTCCCTGGACCAGCTCATTCTTACACCCACTAGAGGAAGCAACATCCTTGACCTGGTTATTATTAACATGGGCAACCAGTGCTCTACACCAATAGTCAATCCCTCCCTGGTTAGAACCGACCACAAACTAATCACCATGGAAATCCACATCTCGCTCACACCCTCCGCAAAGGTTTCCACCATGAAAAACTTCTTTAAAGCTGACTTTGGACTCCTAAAAACAGAAGAGGCTAACTTCACGGCTCCCATGCCAATCGAAAATAAATGCATGACTGCCAATCATACACCAATGCACTGTACGAACACATACATAAATGCAAGGAACTAGCCATACCCAACAGAACCAAGACGCTCTCCTCCAAAAAAAGGAAGCCAGTCTGGTGGTTCCCTGTCATTAATAAACTCTACAATAGAAGGAAGAAACTGTTGCAGAAAAAGGTGAAGTCCCAAGACTGGAAAAACTCCCTTATTAGCCTCAACAAAAAGTTGAGATCCCTCATCAAAACCTTCAAAGCCAGCTATGAAGGCAGAATTGCAGCAAACACTAAAACAACCACAAAGCCTTCTTTAGTTATATCAAGAATCTCCATGGCAATACCCAGATTTGCTCTGAGTTACTGTACAATGTTACCTCCTATACTGAGCCAACAGATATTGCCAACATACTGGCTGACAGATTCAGTGCTAACTTTACCCCTCTCTCCCCCCCCCCCAAAGGACCAGTCTCAATACCAGAAGAATGCCAGGCACTCTACATTACTGCAGCACATGTTAAAGCTACATTGTCTAAGGGCAAGAATACAGCTTCCATGACATTTGACAATATCCCTGGCTGTGTTATGGGGTACATCATCGTGGACCTAATTAACAAAGATATAGGGAATCTCCAAACTCTGGATCACACGCAATTTGGTTTTGTGAAAGGTAGATCATGCCTGCTCAACCTGGTTGATTTCTTTGAGTCAATCACTAGAACTGTGGATGAAGGTAAGGCAGTTCATACAGCCTACCTCAATCTGGCCAAGGTCTTTGATACTATTTCTCACTCAGGAATTATTGATAAACTCACTAAACTAGGCATCAACCCCTATATCATTAGGTGGGTTGCAAATTGGCTCACAGATAGAATACACATTGTGAAAGTAGAGGATGCCATGTCAGACTGCCGACCAGTCACGAGTGGAGTCCCACAGAGACTGGTCCTAGGTCCTCTCCTGTTTGGCATCTACTTCTCAGAAGTCCAGGTCAACATGAAGGGATTCTGGCTGACCAAATTCGCAGACAAATGCAAGCTCGGAGCCATTATTAACTCCCCAAGTGATGCAGACATCTTAGAGAAAGGCCTCACTGAGACCAATGACTGGTGTCAAAACCATGGCCTTAAGGTTAATGCCAAAAATGCTTTGTCATTCCCTTTGGGAAAAACTCAGTTCCCACTAATTACCACATCAATGGGAGCCCACTGAGTACTGAAGGCATTATAAGTGATCTGGGGACACAGGTTGACAGCAACCTCTCCTTCAACCACCACATTGCCACTGTGGTCAGATAGTCCTTCAATGTGGCACATATCATTACCAAGGGTTTTGCATCCAGGAAGAAAAAGGTCATCACTTCTTTCTACTCTTCTCTCATTAGACCAATCATAGAGTATGATGCCCCATTTGGGATGTACCTCACTAGACACCTGCAACAACTGGAGAGGCCACAAAAGTACCTCACAAAGAGGATCCTAGGCCTTAAACACATGTCCTACATGGACAGACTCAAAAAACTCCAGCTATTCTCTGTTCCATATCATCTACTAAGAGGTGATCTCTGCTTGACTTACAAAGCCATGTCTGACCCAGCTCTGTTAGAAATGCTACATCTAAAGAAATCCCAATCCCTCCACACCACAGACTCCAGACTCCAGAGACCTCAACCTCATTACCACAATCAACAGAACATGGTGGAGGGACAGGTTTATAACTCAGAGATTGCCCATGCTCTGGAATAAACTTCCCATACATGTCAAGCAGAGCACCTCACTAGCCCTCTTCAAGAGAAATCTTGATGAGTGGATGGGAAATAGAAAGTTCACCCCAGGGATCACTGCAGTGGCTCTATTTGATAAAGGCACTGGGAACTAATGACGGGTGGCACAATGCCAGGGCACTTCTATGGGCTATACTTGTAAAGGCCCCAGGGCCATTATCCTAGTACACACCTATGAACCTATGAATCTATGAACCCAATAATCTATTACAAGAACCTGCTTAAACAAGCATACCCTTAAAAAGGGTTAAAATAGTTTTCCATATACAATAAATTACAAAACATCATATATAAAGATTATAACTTATACATTTAAATTCATATCTAGATTCTTACCTTTAGGTTTTAAAGTATTATAATTTAGAATTAACCTACTTTCCATTTTTTACAAACTAGCTAAAAAATCCCCACCCCTAGCAAGAAAAGGTGTAGCCAACACACTAAAGAAGAAACTAACTTCAGGACCCCCATGTACATAAATAAAGTGTTCAGCTACCGGGCTATCCAAATTCCTGTTTCTAATATGTCCCAGATGGAGATGAGGGTGGCCGAATGTGATGTTCAAGAATTCTAACTATTGCCATATGTTTTGTCTGTCCAACATACCACCACGCAGGAGTACACCCACACCCTACAATATAAACCACCCCACAAGAAACACATGAAAACCTTCCCATAGAATGAAATAATTTACCATAAATTTTTCTACCTGAAATGTTCTTAATCTTAGAACATACTTTACATCTTCCAAAAGGGAAGGAACCCATATTAAACCCCTGGAAAGAAACCTTCTTAAAACCTATCAACTCCCTTAAATTTAAATACCTCTGATAACAAAATGCAACATGTGAAGGGAACAAATGCTTTAGTTCCTCATCTTCACATACCACTGGCCATAAATCTTTCAGTGACCTCCTCAAAATATCAGAAAATGGGGAAAATCCAGTAACAAAAAACAACACTTTGTCCTGCCTATCAGTTTTCTGATCTGAATGATGCCTTTTAAAACCATCATGGCTATTATGTCTTCTACCACAGCTGCTGCCCCCACCTTTAACACAGTATCCTTAGCTTTTTTCAAACTAACACTAGAATAACCCATTTGCAGCAATTTCCTTTCCACCTTCATGAACTCTTCTTCCACCAAATTCTTATCAGAAGGGTTCTCATAAATCCTTTTAAATTTACCCATAGACAATGCTTTCATAAAATATGATGGGTGCATGCTACTGGCCTGTAAAACATTAACTGCTGTAGGCTTCACATGGGGTCTATGTTCTACCTTCAAATCTTCTTTAACATAAAATTCCACATCCAGAAACTGTATATTCATTCTATCCACAGTAAAAGTAAACTGCAACCCATTCTGGTTTAACTGATCAATAAATACAGAAAACTCATCCAAATTTCCCTTATATATAAAAAATTAATCATCAATGTAACGCTTAAACAGAATAACATTCTTTGCAAAAGATTCTGTAAAATAAATAAATCTATTCTCAAAAAAGGCCATAAAAATAATAGCATAGCTGGGGACAAAAGAAGCGTATAGTAAAGAGTGTATTTTTTAGCTATTTTAGGGTGCCTGACTTATAGGTTGTATAGTAGGAGGTCTATAAAAGAGGGGATCTATAAGGTCTGATGTTAATAGGTAAGAGGCAAAATCGCTGCTGGGTGGTTCACTGAATAGCTGAGAGCTATTCTAAGGCAAAATACTTCTATTGGCACTTTTGCGTCTATAACTGCTAAGAGTTACTCCCTCTACATAGTGGTGCATGATGGTGCACTACACGTAAGCAGGAGCAAAGAAACCAATGAAAAAGCTCCTCATTAGCACTCTTCAAGAAAAATCTTGATGACTGGATGGGAGATAGGAAATTCACCCCAGGGATCACTTCTGTGGCTCTGCTTGACAGGGGCACAGGAAAATAATTTTCTTGGGTGGCAAAAGCCAGGGTACCATTTGACTAGGCTTATATAGGCCCTAGGGCCAATAGCCTAGTACCTACCTATGGACCTATGAAATCAATGAAAAAGCTCAAACTGAGCCCTGAATCATTTACCTTCAATTTGATAGTCCTATTGCACACTCCTGCCAAGACAGTATAGTGGGGCTTCTCCAAAAAAAGATGTACTGTCTTTTAGTTGTCAGTCTACAAACAGAACTGAATTCAGCCGGTCTGAATCCAGTCTATACTACGGCCAACAGAACAACAGAAAAACCAGGATTGTTTTTTTAATTAAATAAGCGACAGTGTAAAAAGCAGCACAGTTTTTCTTGAAGTAATAACAGCAACAGAATAAAACAGCAGAAATAGAACTTTTCTTAAATTAAGTTAAAGCAGCAGTTGATAGAAATACAGTCAAAGTGCAACAAATGCAGTAGTAAAATACAGTGCAAATCCGCAGCAAACAATACAGTTTTTTAAATGCTGAAGTACAGTCAAAGTATATAAAAGAAGTGCAAAGAAAAGCTACTTATAGCCCTGTTGCGGTTTTCCCAGCTCAGAAAGACCAGGTAAACACCTACAGCCACTAGATGAATAATCCCAGTCCTCTAATGTAAAAGCACAGTAAGAGACTGTACGGAGTGAAGTGCTACCACAGACAAACTTAAAGATATGATACAGCAGTTTACCTTAAACAGCTCATAAAAGTGTGATTATTCAATAAAAGTAACTCGCTTTGTATAAATGAGCCAAGAGCCACTCAATTGCACAGAATTTATAAAGGCACTCAAAACAAGATAAGCTGATTAATAAGCTCTCTGGCCAATAAAACTACATGCAGAAGTCTCAAATATTTCCTCAATCTACTCAGACCAGGATACCTCCCAATGCACTAGAAGGAAACTCCATTGACCTTGACAAGAAAACAAGTACTTGCTAGAGGGTAAAAATACACTAGTTTATCCAACAGCTAGCTAGGTAATGAATTCAGATGAAATAAATCAGTACAACAGACAATAAGAGGTAAAATGCACTTTTTCTATATAAGCACAAGGAAAGGCAAATACATAATTCAAACAAAAATTTCAAGATATCAGCTGCAGTGTAGAAAGGGAAGAACATATTAAGCTCAATTTACAGTAGGGGTGGGAAGAATAAAATCACCAGGTTTAAAAAGAACACTGACAAACGAGATGATGGGTGTTATACTTTACTCAGGTTTGAAATCCTTCAAAGACAAAGGCCCAGAATTTCATTTTGTATTTAAGTATCACTCAGGAGATAATTCAAATTAACCAATGAAAAAACATGTGAAATATGAGCCTAGATAATTAAATGTCTATCTCTCACACAGAACAAAACCACCAGGCAAAGATTTCTTAAAACATAAAACAAAATGTAGCAAGTAATACAGAAAGCAGCTCTATCATTCAGAAACAAAAATATAGCTTTACTTTCTAGGGAATCACCAGCAGTGCTATATCTTATGCAGGTTTGAAATCCTTCAGACAAAGACAAATGCCCAGAGATCACTCAAGAGACAGTTCAAATTAACCAATGATAAAACATTTGAAATATAATGTAACACTCAATACTCTCAATAATCTGTAATGAATAAATATTGTGTTTGATTATGCTTCATACTGCTATACTCAATTATTTTCCTGGTGAATTTTTTTTGAACTTTCCAAACCTAGTAAATCAGTCCTTGAATAACTTCAAAATAATACATTGCATTATATAATAGTTCTACAGTAGGTAATGTACCCTTTTCAGTGCATCACTGACCTCAGTATACTTTGATGTGTTAAACTAATAGTCATTACTGCCTTATCCTTAACAATGGATGCATTTCATGAACATTTATTATTTTATTTAACATTTGTTTACCAGGAGTGCCTGACTGGGTGAGAAAGTCCATACCTCTCAACTGTACAGATTTTTGCAGAATGTCCAGATTTTTGCTTCATATTTTGGTCTGTTTTTCATAAAATTGTGTTTTTCTGGCAAATTATTGGCAAATCATTAAAGACTGAAGTTAGAAAATAATGACAGACGTTTGAATTTCAGACTTTATACCCTTCAGAAAATCCATCCTATCCCACAACCTGTTATACTGTCAACTTTCTAAGTTTGTAAGAGTAATATTTTATTTTATTTATTTATTACAGTTTGATGACCGGAGAAGTCCACTGGGCTTTGAAAGGCCCATTTTCAGTGGAGACCCGGGGAGATAAGCTCCATGACACAGTTACAGTAACAAGACAAATTACAATTCAAAATGTCAAAATATTATCAATAGCAAGTTAGATCCATCATTTAGAGGACAATTTGTTCAAAACAACAGACATATAGTACATGTTACAGTACAACTTAGTGAATTTAGCTGTTTAAAAACAACAGACATACAGTATATATTACATAACAACTTCGTGAATTTAGCATAAGTCAATAGTAGTATAGGTCTAGTGGTAGTGAAATTTTGTTCTATAGACAGAGTGAACATAGTATAGTCTATACAATGAATATGTTAGTAGAATAGAGGATGCAAGAGAAGAGTGGTGTGTTAAGTGTGAATGATAAATTAAAAAGTGGGAACTTGTGAGTGAAGAGCAGGGCAAATTCACTTGCAGGATAGATGTGAGTGAAGGAGGGATTTGAAGTTGGTGGGATTTGCAGTGCTTCAAAGGGAGGGTGGTAGGGAGTTCCAAAGTTTGGCTATGGAATAAGATAACAGGAGGTGGCCAGAAGGCCTAGAGGGTTTGTGAATTTGTAATAGGTTTTGGTTTTCTGAATGGAGTGGGTGATTTGTAATATAGGTGGATAAGGTGGAGGAGAGAGCTGGACAGCTAGAAGGTCTGAAGATGAGTTTATGAGCTGTGGAGAGTTTTATCAGGTTTAGGTAGTTTGGTAACTCAAGTCATTGAAGAGATTGAAGAGAGAGGCAGTGATGGGATGAATATTTGGAGTTGGTGGCAAATTTGCTGATTTTATTGTAGCAGGATTCTAACTTGGATTGTAAACCGAGTTGGAGATTGGTGAGCAGGGGGGGCACAATATGTGAGAGAGGGGAGAAGGCAGGTGGAGGTTAATGTCTTTCTGGTAGCAGGAGTAAGGAAGTGATTATGTCAATACAAGAGACCTAATTTCGGATGAGTTTTTTTAATAGCGGTATTTATAGGGATGTCGAATTTTAGATGATTGTTGATGATGTCACAGAGGAACTTTGTGTGAGATATGATTTCAATGGGGGTGTTTTTTTGGGTTAATATAGTGAAGGAGGAATTATCAATGGTGGAAGTTCTGGAAGGAGTAAATATCATTAGTTTGGTTTTGGGTGCGTTTAGGGCAAGGTGATTGTTCTGCATCCAAGTTTAAGTTTTTGCAAAGGCTAATTGCATTTTTAATAGTAAGTCAGAGGGGAGTGTCAGCAGTACCATCTGCGTACTGAATTACAGAGGAATTTGGAATGGAGAGATGAAAGTTGTTAATGAAAATGTTGAAAAGAAGAGGCCCTAGTACAGGTCCTTGGGGTACACTGGTGGGGGTATGTAGGAAGGATGATATAGGGGATTTCCATTTCACAGCTTGGACTCTTTCAGAGAGGTAACTAGAGAACCAAGACAGTGCTGTGGGAGAAAGGTTGAGCTAGGAAAGTTGTGATAAGAGTATGGGATGAGAGACAGTGTTGAAGGCTTTGGATAGGTCTAGAAATAAAAAAAGATACTAGTTTGCTATTGTCATGGGCCTGGTTGATGGACACAAGAAAGGATAAAGAGCTGTAGTGGTACTATAGCCAGGGTGGAAACCATGTTGGGTGGGAGTGAGGAGGTTATTGTGGGTGAGATGTGACATTAGTTGGGTATGAATACATTTTTCTAGTATTTTTGAGAGTGGGGAGAGAATAGCAATTAGCCTAAAGTTGGTGATTTCATAGTTTTTACCACCCTTGTGGAGTGGAATGATGAATGCCTGTTTCCAGATAGATGGGATGTGGGATTCTTGGATGGACCGGTTTATTAAAATGGAGATAGGTAGGGCTATGCTGTTGGCTGCAAGTTTGAGGAAATAAGGGGGTAAGTAGTCAGGTGCAGAAGAGCAAGGTTTTAGTTGGGGTAGGAGTTTTTGTATGATGCTTGTGGGAACAGGGTTCAATTTGAAGGAGGGTGGATTTTGTATACTGTCAGAAGGATGTGATGAGGGTGGGGAGAGAGAGGAAGGAGGAAGGTTGGTGAAGGGTATGCAGTCCACAAAGAAGGAGTTGAATAATGTGACAGTATCAAGTTCAGATAGACTTGGGTTGGGGCAGGGGTTGTCTTTGTTTCCAGGATGGAGGAGATCGGAGATAGTATTCCAGAATTATTTAGGATTGGATGGGTGTACTGACTGAACTTTGGTGTAGTAGGATTTACGGTCTCTAGTTATTATTTTTTTATGAAATTTCAAATCTATTTGTAATCTAGGGTCTACTTTATGCACTTGAAACACAAAAAACCCGAATCCAAATAGCGCGACACATAAAGAGCGAACCGTGAATACACTGAACGTTATAAAGAGCGAAATTTAAAACCTCGAACTGTCATAGTCAGCTAACCCACTACCCGCAACACACTACCCTCCTAAACAAAATTAAAAAACACATACATACACTAACCAAAACTGTACTTCTAACCCTAAATTAAAGCACCAAAACCCTACTGCTAACCCTGCACTAAACCCCACATACACAACTATCTATGCACTATCCTTAACCCCCCCAACCCTAAGGTCTGTAATTATCGCACACTTCCCCTATGGAGCTATACCCAAACAAACTAAATATTCCACACACATACACTTAACAAAACCCTACACTAAACCTTACATACATTACCTACACAAAACCTTACATACACTACCTACCTAACCCCTCCATAACCTTAAGGTTCGTAACTATCGCAGACTTACCTTACAGAGCTATACCTCAGATGGGCCAACTATGCAAATTCAATATTTCCACTTTCGCAGTTTTGTTCGTTCAATGTATTCGTGGTTCGCTCTTTATGTGTCGCGCTATTTGGATTCGGGTTTTTCTGCTTTCGAGAGCGTAAAGTAGACCCTGTATTCTACTAGGGTAGTAGGTGTTTTGTTGGTGTGGAACTGCTTCCACTTTTTATCTCTTAGTATCATGAATTGTTTAGTTTCCTTGGATAACCAAGAAGATATTTTAGATTTGACTCGTTTGGTTCTAAGAGGAGCATAGTAATTCAGTAGATTTAGAAAGGCTTCGTTGAAGTAGGTGATTGCATTGTTGAAGGGCATTGTTTTTAAGGGGTTCCAGTTGATTAGGCTTAAGCAGTTGTTAAATATTTGAGGGTTGAACTTAGAGAGGTTGCGGGATTGGATGTAATGGTGTTGCTTAAGGAGTAGAGATGGTTGCTCATCTGCAAAGGCAGGTAGGTGGCCTCTGATAGGATCAGGGAGGGTGCCAGAGGATGCTATTATATTGGGGTGAGATATTAATATCCAGTCAAGGGTTGTGCCTGATGTTCCATTTTTGTTAGGCCTAGTGGGAGCATTAATTATCTGGGTAAAGTTAAAGAGATTGATTGCATGGGAAGGAGGCTGAGAGATGATGTTAGCTCAGTTAATGTTTATGTCACCTAGGATATAGGTTTCTTTTTTGAAGGTGGAAGAGAACCAGGAGAGGATATCTTCAAGTACTGGGATGTTATTTTGGCCTGAGGGAAAGTAGATGGTGGCTATGCATATAGTTTTGTGATTATTAATCTTTAGAGATGCTATGGTTAATTCTGATTTGGAGAAAGTAGAGATAGAGTTGGTGTAAGGAGTTACTATGTAGGTAGAGGAGTAAACTAAGGGTACTCCACCTCCTTTCTTAATGGGTCTATCATTGCGGATTATCTGGTAGGCAGGTGGAAGTATTTCACTATCAGTTATATGTGGTTTTAGCCAGGTTTCTGTGATAGCAACAATATCTGCGTAATTATGGGAGAGCCAGGCATGTAAAGTAGGGACTTTGTTGTGAAGGCTTTGTGCATTGATTGTTGTGAAGCGAATTGGTTTAGAAGAGAGAGAGGGTGTGTGGGGATGGAGACATGTTTGGAAGGAGAGTTGATGCGGCCTGGGTTGTGATGGATATCACCTGATAGAGAGAGGGATGTAAGATGTAGTAATTGCATTAAGAGGTTGATAGTAGACTGGGGCTGTCTGTAGGGATCTTGGGCTGATTTGTTTGGGTGTGATTGGCAGGGAAATATGGATGTTGGTATGATAGGAAAGATTCTGGGTTTGTAGAGAAGGGTGGTGTTATAGGGATAGAGTTCTGGAGTTATTGAGGAGTAAGGTGATTGGGATTTGAGATGGAAATTGGTTGTGTAGTGTGTTAGTGTGATATAATGGGGGTGAGAAAGTTGTGTCAGGTAGGAAAGGGTTATTAAGAATGTTAATAATATGAAAGTCAGAATAAGAGATGTGGGAGGGGACAGAGTGCAGGTGGGTAGGTGTTAGTAACTTAGAGTGATGGCTAGAATGATTTATGATTGGGTGAAGGATGGAAATGGGAGGGGATAGGGATGGTTAAATGTAGAGGTGGTGGGGCAGGTGGAAATAGGGGGTAGGGAGGGGAGCGGAGTGAGCCTGTAGGGCGAACGGAGTGGGTACAGACCCCCGACAGAGGTGAGTGCCAAGAAGAATAAAAAGTATCAGTGAGTGCAGGTAAGGGCAGGACACTGTTGGAATTTCTGTGCTGAATGGTATACTGTAATGTGAGTAAGTGGATAGGCAAGAACTAAGAGGATAACACCGAGGGTAGACTACTTTACTTTTATTTAATAAGGGGAATTGCTAGATCTGGGAAAGGCTACTGAATCAGTAGTGAGCAGCAAGATACCATGAGGAAGGCTTAGGTGGAGAAAATAATGTGGAGCTTTCCTGCCACTTAGTGGAGAAGATGCGGTACTACAGATAGATCAGGAGAGAGAGAGAGACAGAGAGAGGGGGGGGGGGGTACCCCTGCGAGTGTGCATGCTGTCAGAGCTCAAGTATACATAGACTGGGTTGCTGCAATTATATAAATGATGTAGCACATGTAGGAGTTTGAAAGAACCCTCAGGCTTACATGTACTTTTAGGTAGACAACACACTTTCCCCTGGGATGTGGACCACCGGGGTTGCTGCTTCACATTGAGTCAGATATTGTCCTGGGTAGAAGGACGTTTAGCTGAGGTAGGCTGTAAAAGAGCAGAAGGAATAGTTAGTATTAGTGACTAATAGTGGAGGTAGCAGGTAACAGTATGGGGAATGCAGGAGGAGAGTGTGAGTGAGTGTAGGTGAAGGAGAGCAGTAGTTGGGGTGGAAGGGCTAGAGAATGGAGATAAACCTAAAGAATAAGGTGACTGAGATAGTGCGTGCAGGAAAGTTCAGACTCAGAGAGAACTTAATGTTTAGGTAGATTTAAGAGCAGTTCCTCATAGCATTTCAGTAACAGCTGCAGATAAATGAACAATATCCATGCAATGTTTCAGAGTTTGCAATCAAATATTCAATAAAAGCAGTCACGAGTCACATATAGCAAGAACACATATACTAGCTGTTTAGTAATTACAGGCTCTGTAAACCTGTTGCTCAAACATTAAAAATAGTTGCTACATAACTATGTATGGCAGGGATATTATAGTGGCCAAATACAGTAGAACCACAAAGTTGTTACACAAACACGGTTTCTAGAGCAGCGAGTAGATGTAGTAGATAACAAGCAGCCTTACTGGCGTGCACAGAAAGCAAAATGCCTTGTCGGCGTGTAATTACACAGTAAAATTGTCCCTAGTTTGGGGTCTTTATCCTACTTTTATTTATTGCTTTCTCCAGATTTCTTGATCTAAGAGATTGAGAGGTATCCAAGAAACCCATTTTCAGTGGAGGTCTGGGGAGAAAAGCAACATGTACATCACAAAATACATAGTATATAGGTTAATAGGTTGGTACTAGGCTATCAGCCCTAGGGCTTATACAAGCCTAGCCATAATAATTCCCTGGCTATTTCTTCCCACAGTATATACTTCTCTGGACCCCTGTCCAACAGGGCGACTGGCATGATCCCTGGGGTGAATTTCCTATCTCCCATCCAATCGTCAAGGTTCCTTTTGAAGAGGGCCAAAGAGGCTCACTGCTTGACATGTATGGGCAGTTTTTTCCAGAATCTGGGGAGTCTCTGGGTTAGGAACCTATCCCACCAGCATGTTTTGTTCATTGTGATGACAAAATTTTAATCTCTGGAGTGTATGGCTCTGAGACATTGGGATTTCTTTAAGTGTAGCATATCCAACAGCTCTGGGTTTGACATGCCCTTGTATGTTAAACAGAGATCACCTCTGAGTAAACGATATGCGACAGCTTATAGCTGGAGTTTTTTTAGATGGTCAGCATAGGGCATCTGCTTTAGGCCTGTGATTCTTTTAGTGAGATATTTCTGTAGCCTTTCCAGTTGTTGCAGATGTCTTGAGAGGTACATACCAAATGGGGCATTGTATTCTATAATGGGTCTAATGAGGGATGAGTACAGTGGGACAATGACATCCTTTTTTCTGGATGAAAAGCCCTTAGTGATGAGGTGTGCCACATAGAAGGATTTCCTGACTGTTGTGGTGATGTGGTTATCGAAGGTGAGACCACTGTCCACCTGTGTCCCTAAGTCTCTTATCACACTTTCGGTGTTTAGTGTACTGCTACCTATATGGTAATTCACAGGTACACATTTTTTCCCAAAGGGGATAACTATACATTTCTTGGCATTGAGCTTGAGCCCATGGCTCTGGCACCAAGCATCTGTTTTTGTTCATCATTTGGGGATTCAATAATGGCTCCCAGTTTGCAGTCATCTGTGAACTTTGTTAGCCAGAGTCCCTTAGTGTTGGCCTGTACTTCAGAGAAGTAGATGGAAACAACAGTGGTCCTAGGAGTGAACCCTGAGGTACTCCACTTGTCATTTGTCTGGAGCTGGATTTGGAGTCAGCAACTTTTACAGTGTGGGTTTTGTCAGTAAGCCAGTTGGCAACCCATTGAGTGATGTAGGGATTAATACCCAGCTTAGTAAGTTTATCTATGATTCCAGAGTAGGGGATGGTGTCGAAGGCCTTTCTGAGGTCCAGATAGACTGTGTGAACCACCTTACCCTCATCCACAGCTCTGGAGATTGATTCAAAGAAGTCAATCAGGTTCAGGAGACAAGCTCGGCCCTTCACAAACCCAAACTGTGTGGGGTCCAGTGTTTGAAGGTTGCCAATGTCTTTGCTTATAAGTTCCATGATAATACATTCCATGGCCTTGCTCAGACTGATGAGGTGGTAGTTCCCAGGATCCAAGGTGGATATCCCCTTATGGAGTGGGATATCTGTAGCTGTGTGCCACTGAGTGGGTACAAAGCCTGAGGTGAGGCTATGATTAAACATGACACTTGGGTGAGGTGTCAGTTCATTTTGTAGTCCATGTAGTATACAGCCTAGGATGTCATCTGGTCCCATGGATGCTGTATTCTTAGCTTTGGAGAGTGTGGTTTTTACCTGTGTGGCCATTATTACCGGAATTTGGTAATATTTTGGTATTTAGATGGGCCCTTTAGGGGGTGAGAGGTGGTTGAAGTTGGCACTGAATCAATCTGCCAGGATATTGGCAATATCCTTGGGATTAGTATATTTAATGCCATTCTGTTGTAGCTCAGAGTACAATGCCCCTTTTGGTATGTACCTCACAAGACATCTACAACAACTGGAAAGGCCACAGAAATACCTAAAAAGAGGATTGCCGGCCTCATACAGATGCCCTACGCAGACGGTCTCAAAAAACTCCAGCTTTACTCTGTTGCATATCACCTACTCAGAGGTGATCTCTGCTTAACATATAAAGCTGTGTCAAACCCAGAGCTGTTGGACATGCTCCACTTAAAGAAATCCCAATCCCTCCGAGCTACAAGCTCTAGAGACCTAAACCTTGTCACCACAATAAACTGAACATGCTGGAGGAATAGATTCCTGTCCCACAGACTTCCCATACTCTGGAATAAACTACCTATCTATATCAAACATAGCTCCTCATTAGCACTCTTCAAGAAAAATCTTGATGATTGGATGGGAAATAGGAAATTCACCCCAGGGATCACCTCTGTGGCTCTGCTCGACAGTGGCACAGGAAAATAATTTTCTTGGGCGGCAAAAGCCAGGGTACCTTTTTGGCTGGGCTTGTATAGGCCCCAGGGCCGATAGCCTAGTACCTACCTATGAACCTATGAGCATTGCTATTTAGATTCTTGACACAGCTATAGAATGCTTTGTGGCTGTCTTTGGAATCTTTGCCAATTTTATTTTCGTAACTAGCTTTGGAGGATTTTATGAGGGATCTCAGCTTCTTACTGAGGCTGGTAAGGGAGTTTTTTGCATCCTGGGATTTTCCTCTTTTCTGCAACAGTTTCTTCCTTTTGTTGTAAAGTTTTTTTATGGCAGGGGACCACCAGATTGGCTTCCTTTTTTGGAGGAGAGCATCTTGGTTCTATTTGGGATGGCACAATTCATGCACAAGTGGATGTGCTCGTACAGTGCCTTAGTGTAGGATTCAGCAGTTGAACTTTCAGTCCCCGTCTGCATGGGTGTCATGAAGTTTGTCACTTCTGACTTGAGTAGTGTGAAATTGGCTTTGGAGAAGTTTTTTTATGGAGGTTTCCTTACTGGGGAAGGATGTGGATGTCACATGGTATATACTATATAAATGAACTACTAAGTCCTTGGTATAATGCTTACTATAGTACTATTGCTTAACGTTGATTTACCAAAAACATACCTCGACATTTATTATGGTTAATATTTAACCCATGATTCATGAACCGAGAGATAATAGATGACAGCTATTAAACTGCATATTATTTTCAGATGTTTTAAGAGCACACAATTTTATATCATCAGTTTATTTGGAAATACAGTATTCTGAATTTGCTGAAATGCTAGGAAAAAAAACAAACAAAAACAAAGTTAAATAATACATAACCTAGTATTAATCATTGAGGAATACCTGATACAACAGACAACCAGTTAGAAAATTGTCCTTGTACCTTAATGCACTGTGATCTTTTTATGAACTACTGTTAACCCTTTCAGTTATAATTCCAGGGATTCACTAACAGCACGTCGATGTCAGTCTACAGTTAAGAGTACCAGCCAGCTGTGCACAGTGAGCAGCATTGCTAGTCAAGTATGCAGGAGCTCAAGGTACTGTACACATTGAGCAGCACCCGCCCATGGCCAGAACACATACTGACAGGCATGTAGAGGTGCAGCAGTGCTCATGTACACAATATAAACATAGTTCAATAAGTGAGTAGACAAAAATGACACAATAGCAGACAGGCAACTTAGGCAGATTAGAGTACTTAAATAAAAGGCAAGGGATGCCTAACAACAGCCATCTTATCTAGCAACTGATTCAGGGACAGACCTCATCAGAATTAGGAAAAAACACAGAAATAATTAGGAGCAATCAGGTACACTTTTATATTACTCTAAAGTTGAAATGTTAACAAAATGAGATGAGTGTGAATGTAATATATGAATTTAAAAAAAAGACTACACATTAACTTCTAGTAAGTATAATTCACCACCTATTCCCCAAGGTCACTCCTTTTGCAAAGGATTGAAAGTGACAAAGCTACAATCTGACTCAAAATCAGCAAAGTCTATGAATGTTAGGGACAGCTAAGGAATATGATACCACATTACAAGGAAATGGGATTCAGTAGAAGGCATTGCATATATTGCAAGCAGTATACATTTAGGAATTTCAAAAGTATTGTAATGTATGTTGGAAAAAATGCAGACACTATGTTCCAAATGAATCAATTGTGATGTTGGAACAGGCAAACAGCTTACACTATTTTAATAATCTCCTTCCTTTATATGTACTGGAGTAACAATGAAGGTGTAAACAAAAATTACCTATATATGAAATGGGGACCAATTGACAACATGTACAATACTTCCAATGCAAGGAGTCATAGTAGAAACAATCAACTGTGGCAGCAACATGCATCTTGGGAATGATAGGAAGTGAGATTAATACCTTCCAAATAGAAGGCAGTACAAGCCACGGGGATGTGCCACAGAAACAGAACTGCCACTTTGAACATCATATGAATAGAAGATTGTTCTGCCATGTAGTGTTATAGATGTCTAACTATAACTGATGAGATGAACACACACTGGAGGTGTGGAGCATGTCATATGACATATATTATGATGTAATTTCTTGAAGATACAAGTCATGTGCAGTCAGTTCATTTACATCTGGATTATGTGCGTGTGACTATCATTGTAAACCTATGGACGTGATTAGATATGCATGAAAGGAAGACCACCCATGATAGCTAGCCTCTAGAAGAAGTAAGCAAAAGACAAGTTTCCTTGATGACAGTATTGGGTCATGACATCTGCTATAGGCACTGTTTCAATGTATTTATATATGACTGGAATATAAAACAGCTGTTGCTGTGTAAGCATCATATTATGTGTATAAAAGGCATGCACCAATGAAATGAAACATATACAATGTACATCAACTTCCTCTTCTCTTTTGTATTAGCTGATGACCCAAACAAGAACTCACATCACAGTTGTCATGCAACACATACACTTGAATGGATAACCTGAGGATTATGTTTCAATGCATATGGCGTGCATTATGTATCAAAGTTTCTCTCTCTCGCTCTCCAGTTGTAAATGTTTCCAAGAAATTATATGGTAAGTATCAATTTTTTGAAGAAGCTAGTCCTGCTTGTTAGCATTCTGTTATACGTGCAATAGTTGCACCTTGCCAGGCTTAGTCACCTGCAAGACTTCATAGTTTATTGCACTATATATCAACCACTGACACCACAGAAACAATCATATTTGATGTGTCATGAGGCACACACTTGAAGGGACTACAATAGTAGTGCTCTGAAATGGTTATGCCTCCCCTAAATGTAAACTGAGGTCTCAAAAACCTTCATCCCTGTTAGTGTTCACACAACTGTGAGTATGCCATATCACCATCTTTAGGTAAGCCAGTCCTGTCTGACACACATGCATTACCAGCTTCAAACCCCTGGCTATCTAGGTTCACTAGGTTCACAATCTATATAACTGTGTATTAAGCTGCATCTGCCACAGGAGACTTTGCGGTACATGTGTCAGAACACAATTCAGGTTGTGACTTAACCATTGTTTTAAATAGTCCTGTTATGTCCTAAAATGACATTTGAGGGATCAAAATCCTTTAGCCATGTTACTGTTTACACACATGTGAGTCAGCCATATTGCCATCTGTTGAGTAAGCCATTCCTGTTTGTCACTACTGTTTTGCACCCCTATGTTAACAGATTTGAACTACTCTGTGTGCCATAGAACTGTGTATTAATTGCAAGTGCCACAGAAAAAATCTTACTGAAAGTGTCATAGAACACATATTTTAATGAGATGACTTTTAATTGCATTGAAAGACCTATGCTTGACCTAAAAAGGAAACAATGCTTTGGGAGGACTTTTAGATAAGCCAGTGTTTCATGTCACTACACTCTTACACATTAGTTACACATTGTCAGATTCAAACACATGCCTATCAAAGTGTACATACTATAGAAGTGTGTGCTAGCTGCATATGCCACAAGAGAAGTCTTACTGTAAGTGTCATAGTACACATTTGAAGGAATGGCTATATAATTTGTGAAGGCAGATGTTTAAAGTAAAATAGTTGGGCAGCCATCCCCAATGTGTAATTTCCCCTCATTGGAGGTGTGTATATCAGATCTGTTGTGTAAGCCTACCTACCAACCATATGCTCTCATACGACTTAGTGATTGCTGGATTTGAATACCTGCCTATCAAAGTCAACAACACAGAGAGCATTGTATATGCCACAGTAAGTTTTGCTGCCAGTGTGAGACAGAATATTTGAGGGGGGAGATGATCTTATTATACTACAAAACAGATGTTTGCATTAAAAGATACTGAAATTGAGGGGAAAGCCCTCTTCTGGTGTAACTGTTTCTCTTGAATAGTAGTGTACATATCAGACCTGTTGGGTAAGTCAGTCCTATCTAGCACTGCACACAGTCAGGTTAGTTATTGCTGGATTTGAACATATGGCTCTTTAAGTGTGCAATCTAGAGTACTGTGTCTTAGGTTATTACAACAAAAGACATGTCTTACTACAAGTGTGAGACAGTACATATTTGAAGGCATGACATCATCATTGTGTTGTAAAGGACATGTTTTGCTCAACAGTGAAAGAAAGAGTTGTGGGAGGTCTCTCTTTATAAAAACAATTTGCCCATGTGGAAGTGTACACACCAGATCTGTTGGATAAGTCAGTCCTACCTGTCACAGTAATTACACCCATTCACATAAGTTAATCATTGTCAGATATGAACACCTGTCTATCTAGAGCCACAAGCTAGGAACATTGTATCAAATGCTGAAGTCAAAAAAGAAAAGTCTTATTACAAGTATGAGACAGTGCATTTGAAGGGATGACCTAATTATTATATTGCAAAGCAGATGTTTGGGCTAAAAGGAACTGAAATTAATAGGGGAGAGCTTCTGTGCTGTAAATGTTTATACTGAGTAGATGTATACACATTAGCTCTATTGGGATTACCAGTCCTAGCTAACACTACAGTCACACATATTCATAGTAGTGAATCATTGCTGGATTGGAACACCTGTCTACCTAAGGACACAATATAGAGTACTGTGTATTAGCTGACCGTGTCATAGGTGAAGTCTTGCTGCAAGTGTGGGAAAGAGTGTATTTGAAGGCATGGAATCATCACTGAGTTGCAAAGCAGATATTTGGGCTAAAAGAGACTGAAATTTATGGGGGAACCCTCTCTGTTATGTATATTTCTTCTGAGTGGAAGTGTACACATCAGGTCTGTTGGAAAAACAGTCTTATCTGTCAATGTAGTCACACACACTCACAGTAGTTAATCATGACCAAAATTGAACACGTGCCTGTCTAACTCTATAGACTATATGTATCAACTGCTGGCACTACAGAAGACGTCTGACTACAAGTGTGAGTCATCGCATTTGTTGGGATGACCTCATCATTCTGTTGCAAAGTAGATGTTTGGGTTAAAAGGGACTGAAATTGATGGAACATCCCTCTCCTGGTATAAATGCTTCTCCTGAGTGGAGGTTAACACACTGGATCTGATAGTTAAGCCAGTTCTACCTATCACTATAGTCACACACACATTTATACTAGTGAGTCATTGTTGGATTCAAAAACCTACCTATAAAAGTACACAATCCAAAGAATTGGGTATTGCCTGTTCATGTCCCAGGAGAAGCCTTATTGCAAGTATGAGACAGATCACATTTAAAGGGGTGACCTTATCATTATGTTGCAAAGCAGATTTTTGGGTTAAAACGAGATTACAAATAGGAGCTCCTCCTCATGGTATAAATGTTTCTTCTGAGTGGAAGTGTACACATCAGATTTGTTGCACAGGCCAATCTGAGCTGTCACTAAAGTCACTCACACACATACACACACACACACACACACACACACACACACACACACACACACACACACACACACACACACACACACACACACACACACACACACACACACAAGCACACTAACCACTAACACTAAGAAGTCATTACAGGATTCATACACTTGTCTATCTAAGTCCAAAGTCTAGAGTACATTATATTAACTGTTAACACCACAAGCAAAGTCTTTTAAAAGTGTCAGACAGCACATACTTGTAGTGTAGATGGCATGTTTGGCTGAATAGGAGTGTGTGTTGACAGGCAGACAAAACAGAATGCGTTGATTATAATTCAGTAAATACTGCAGCAGTAACTCGTACATCACTTTATTCATAGACATTGTTACAGTGTGAATGATAAGTTGGTATTTCACATTAAGGTGGATTGACCACTTATATGATGGATGATGATCACAGTTGTCATCCTTGTGGAGTACCAACCATACATTCCTGAGTGTTCGGCTATAGATGATTGTATGCAATTCTTAATTAGTTCGTAAATCATTGTCCAAATTATATGATGTGTATACGTTGTGCATGGTAACCACAACACATACGTGCCAAACATATAAAAGACACTCCTTAATATTACTCAGCATGTATGTGTCAAAAGGTCCCACTCCTTTGTAACACATTTGCAAGACTTACATGTTTGAGTAGATCACATCATAGCAAACTCATCTTGACTACAACAAACCATTTTACCATACACAAGTGATACATGCCACTGACTACTTTTTTATGTCAAAATCTTACTGACAGCAACAATGGGAAGCTTATTTGCATGAATTATGGCAAAATATTTGTGCATGCATAATTATTTTTTGAGTTTTTAAACTTAAAAGAGGAATTATCAGTGGTCTATGGTGCTCCATGCCAAGCTTTGAGCAAATATGATTGTACACATATATATGCACAATTTTGATTCTGAGTCATTTTAGACCATGCGCATGCTGTGTTAACATTTTCTGTCTCATCATTTATACATTTATCATGATCACTGCAGTAATGTGGTTCATTATATGGATATTATTGGGAATACCTTTTCACTGTCCACATATTTGCTGAATGTCCACATGGTTAAGTAGTGTTGTTGTGCATTTACACAATTTGTGTTCTTCTATCAAGATACTGAGGACTAAAGTCACTACATAATAACAGACATCTATTTGTAAGATTTCATATCCTTCAGAAAATGCATGGTAATACTAACTCTTTTATTATATCAACCTCCTAAGTATATAGCAACAAGAATATAATCTGACACTGTTTTTAAGTTTTTGTCCCACTGACCCCCAGAGGGTCAGGGTTGGCATGATGATTATTGTTTACTTCACAGACAGAAGGTACAGGGTTCAATTCCCACCTTTGGGAAAATTGGCTAAACTTAAAATGGTCCACAGGTGCAGCTAGCCTAGCACTTACCCATGAACCTATGAAAATTACTTTTGGCTTTATCCAGATGTCTTTCACATACACATGTGAAGTTATGAACAGGGGTGGGATACTGATATACTACATAAAGGGATATATATTATACTCATGTTGGAATAACATATCTATGTAGTACCTCAGAAGGAAAAATCTTATTAGAAAGAAAATCTTATCTAATTTTACATACTGCTGTATTCAAACATCTGTCAATCCACATCAAAATTCTGTAGAATAGAATAATATCTGATCACTCTATACAACAAGTCATATTTCAGGAAGCAAACCCACACATTTCATGTTACATCCCTCACAGAATCTGTGTTTTTCTGTCAAATCATTGAATTAAGTCACTACATAATAACATACATCTGCATGTTAGACTTCATATTTTTCAGTACATGCATGATAATGCTAAATATTTTCTTCTAACAACTTTTTAAGTTTGTAAGAGCAATGGCTGTAACTTCAGCCTAGGATTTTGAGTATTTGTTCCCCTATTACTTTTTGCTTTGTGCAGATGTCTTGCACATATAGTTGTGAAGGTATAAGCAATGTTATGGTAATGGTTGACTACGTAAATGAATAAGCAGGACACTGGTTGCGGAATAACATATCTATCCATTACTTCAAAAGGAAATATCATATGAAAAATAAAAACTTAGCTAATGTTTGAGATACTGCCAGATTCAATCACCTGCCAATCTGCATCAAGAGTCTGTAGAACTGAGCATTAGCTGCGCACATCACAGATCAACTTATATTTCAAGTATTTAAATTCATACATTTGAAGGAACAATCAGAAAAGTATGAAGCAAGGGAAACATCATACCTCTCAACCTCTTAGAGCAAGACATCTGGACAAAGCCATAAATAAAAGTGGGACAAAGACCCAAAACTAGGAACAACTTTTAAATATTGCTCTTCCAAATGTAGAAAGTTGATAGACTAACAGGTTGTGTGTTCGCATGGATTTTCTGAAGGGTATAAAGTCTGAAATTCAAATATCTTGTCATTATTTTCTAACTTCAATCTTTAATGATTTTCCAATAATTTGCCAGAGAGCCACAATTTTATGAAAAATGGACCAAAAATATGAGGGAAAAATCTAGACATTCTGTGAAAATCTGTACAGTTGAGAGGTATGGAAACATCCCATATGGTGTACATTAAAACCTGCAGCCTTTTAAACAAATAAAAATAACCATCTCTCCTCATAGTACTATCAATATCTCTTTCCGTACGACAGTGGGGCTAAGCATAGCTGTGTGATGAGAATTATAGTGATGTGGCTACAGGTTAAATCATCAGTTTTAACCATTGTGCATCATATCCAGCATCATTTAAATGCTGAAGACAAAAATTCAAGGTTTCTTTTATGAGCCATTTCTGACCACATGTGTGGTGAGTTCATCTATATTTTGACCAGATTAAATGTGTGAAAAGGGACTGATAGGATAGTGGTGAAAATTCAGGGATGGGGAAGAAAAAAGAATGTGCAAGATCATGATAGGAGATCAACATAGATACCCATTTATTCACAAGCTAACAGTGTACTCCTACAGATAACTTGGGGAATATAGATAGTCACCACATCAAGGGCATGTGATAACAATTTAATAATGTTGTATGACCAACTGGACCAAATTAATTGTATCACACACACACACACACACACACACACACACACACACACACATGTATGAGTGTGTATAAAGATACATTCCTATAAATTTTATCTGCATTGGTATGGAGGATGGCCTAATGGTTAAGGTGTTTGCCTTACAAACACAAGGTACAGGGTTTGAATCTCACAGGGGATAATTATCTAGGCTTAAAATGGCTCGCAAGGGCAGTTAGCCTAGTACTAATCTATGAATCTATGTTTTGTTGGTTTATTCTAGCTTAAGTAAGATATTATGATCATTTATTTTTATGTTTCTGTTTTCTTGTTGTACCTGCAATGTGGAGCTCCTACTGCCTGATGTTGGAGGTTTGGTAGCCTCTGATGATGATAGCAATGATGAACAGGCACAGTCTGGGGTTGTATAGGGCATGTCTAACATAGAGGAGGTGGCTCCCACATCCATTCCTCAGTCTGGACACAGTCAACATACCTACACATACCCATGACACAGAACCATCTGTGATCAGACAGGTTGAGGGGGGCATGGTTGATCAGAGTAGCATGGTTACCCCAGTTGTAGAGCTTGTGGAATCTCCCCCTAGCCTTTGTGAGTGTGAATTACCACACATAGGTGTTGGTAGAGGTGTTCACAGAAAGCATTCTTTCTGCCCTCCCCATGATGTTGGTGTGTCAATAATTGCCATCCAGCATGCATGTAGGGAGATCGTGGAGGCACAGGCAAGTTCCACCAGGGCCTCGGAAGAGATAGTCATAGTACTGCATGTCATACATTCTGAAGTACAATATTTCATGAACCATGTGTGTGACTTCTATGACTTCTATGACCGGATGAATGGCACAATGAAGCATGCAGTGTCTGTTATGGAATGTCTGCTGCAGGAGTGTCAGCATTCATGCCACTGGTGAGCCGATGATAGCTGACATTGTTGTGCCAATGACAGCTGACATTGTTGTGCTGATGATAGCTAACATTGTTGTGCTAATGATCGCTGACATTGTTGTGCCAATGATAGCTGACATTGTTGTGCCAGGTGCCACTCTCCTACTGGTACTATTTGCATTGTTCCATCAGTGATGGAGGTGTCCACACCCAGACATGATTGGCCACATGTTCATGGATGTAGTCGTGATGAGAACTCTTCCAGCAGACATCTTTCACAAAGCACTGTGGCTTCTTGCTATGGTCAGGTACCTAGTAGTGAAACTCCTGGAAGATGTAGTTCATGTGGTTGGGGGCAGCAATAAAGAACTAAATCCTCAACTCTTCATAGTTCATAGTTGTCCAGGATGCCAGGTCTTAGTTCTAGCACAAATGCTTTGGCTGTGTTCCTGCAGTCTCACAGACAGTACACCTCACATTGCCCATATCCCCTCAAGAGCACAAAATTATTCTTCAAAATTTACTTCTTTACATCTGGTGCTACTGGTTCAATAAAGTGCATAATTGCTGTGATCCATATTTCTCACAGACAGACAGAAAGACATGGACACATGCACACACACACACACACACACACACACACACACACGCACACACACACACACACACACACACACACACACACACACACACACACACACACACACACACACACACACACACACACACACACACACACACACACACTCTCACTTCTTTTGTGTTAGGCTTGCCCTCCTGTAACCCCCTCCACCCTGTGCAAGTGATGATGACTGCACCCTGCCCTTCACATATTTATGTGACTTAGGGTTGCCTATGTCTAATGCACAGAGTGGCTGACTAATAGTTGCTTAGTCAAATACTGTCTTTTATGACGATTATGTAGAATGACAGTTTTGTTTTATTTTGCTTACATTCAACATTATTAGTTGTACTGCTCAGAGTTGTTTTAGTATGTATTAGTAGTAATAGTAGTATTGATATTACAGTACTATTACTTACATATTATTGATTGCACAGCCCCTTATGCAGATGATTGTGTGCATGCCCTGATCCCTGATGGGGTTTCTCACTTTGGATTACTTATGTCTGATCCATAGTAGTGAGTGAGCCAAGCACATGTTTGTTTTTGCCTGTATAAGTCATTCATACAGGTTAATGATAACATTGCTGTGTAGCTTTTCAGGGAAATTGGCTCCCATCTGAAGAACATAACCATTAATCTGTTCAATGCAAGTTCAGCACTCACCTATGTTATTGCTATTGAAAACGTTATAGTCTGGGGTAGCCTTATGTCTGATGCTCACAGTCAGTGCAAGGCTGGTAGGTTTTCATGCATCACTATTATCTTTGTATATACTTATATACTCTTTTTGTATAATTACATTGTGAGTGTGTGTGCTATTCACTGCCTCTTGGCTAGTGGCATAGCATATTCTTCATGCCTCTATCTGTCATGATTTTCCCTAGCTGAGGTTTCCAATGAATGTAAATTTCAAGGGAGAAATTTACTGTTAACGACAAGTCTGTTTTCATTGTTAGACTGTATTGCTTTTTATAGCAAATGTTTCAGTGTTTGGGCTATAAAATTTGAAATAAAAGTTTTAAATTAAAGCCAAATATCTGTAATCATTGTAGAAATAAAGAAGAAAACAGTCTGTACACTGACAGGTCTGAACAGTGTTTATGGTAAATGGGGAGAAATAGCTAAGTAATGGGACTCTGGAGTGGCTGTGGAGGGGCTCTCAGGCTACTGTGTGCAGGGACGCCCAGATCCCTTACCCTGCCTAGGGCAACATTTGACCATGATCCAGCACTGTGAGGGAGAGGCTTCAGAAGATAGTGAGGGATGTCATCAGAATTAGTGACAGACTCATGGCAGTCAGATTCTAGCCTAATGACAGAGCAGTATTCATAATCTCAACCTGTGCCCCACAAGAGGGTTGTGACAGCAAGGAAAACAGTGCATTTAGACAGCAATTGCAGGAATTATGAGATAAAGCAGGACAAAATTAATTAGTGTTGATAAAGGGTGACCTAAATGCGCATATTAGAACAGAAATAGCAGAATATGAGGATCGCCTGGGTCCACAAAGGGCAACAGGAATAAAGATGGAGAGGCCATTCTAGACAAATAATTGGCAAATGGCTTGATGGTAGTCAACGCATGGTTCAGAAAGAGAAATAGTCACAAGATCACAAATAAGGATGTCCAATATGGTGCACTTCTTCCTAGTAAGGGGTAGAATCAGTGATTGCAGTCATCCCCAGTGAAATAGTAAGCCCACAGTATAAACCTCTGGTTGTCACAATCAGCTGCAATTAGTGGTCAGTGAACGCTCTAAGCTCAGCAGAGACTAGGCTAAAGACTTGGAAGTTGATTGGAGAGAAAGCACAATAGTTCAAGCTATTACCCAGTTCTATGGTACCTGAAGAAGAAGAAGATGAAATAGGTGGAGCTGAAGAAGAATGGCAGCACCTCAAAACAGCATGTATGAGGGCTACAGACAGATATGCAACCCAACCAGCTTTGGAACTTAAGGTACATAAGAAAAGCAGGAAGTGGAATGCAAAAATTCAGGAAGTCGTTAAAAGAAAGAAGAGTGGGGGAAAAGTTGGAGATAGAAAAGATGGGCCAGTGTAGGAAGGAATACTGGTTGACTAACAAAGAGCCTAAGACAGTGGTTGCAAAGAACAATGCGGTGGTGGTGCTGTGGTAGCGTTATCACCTCACAGTCAGACGCTGTCTGGTTCGATTCTCAGCTAGAGAGTCTTCTGCGTGGAGACATGCGCGAATGGGTGTACCTTCATTGTAGTTGTGCGTCAGGGCTGGTAACTCGGCACGTAAAAATCAACTACCAATCATTAGCAGACCGGAGTTCCGCTGTGGTGACCCCTAACCAGGAAAAGCTGAAAGACACAACAACAACAACTCTAGCAACTTCTGGAAGGTGACTCAATAAATGACACAAAGAAACCCTATCAGGTTGTTAGCCAAAGACATAATGATAAACAAATCTGTCATATGACTCTAAAATGTATATGACTTTTCTTTGTGGCATATCTAGAGATCATTAAGGGATAAAGCCCTTATCTGTGTTAAACCCTGTGTAAAACTTAGTTGCCTTAACTAATTGTGCCATCCATGTTCTATAAATGTTTGTAACCTTACTGAAGACTGTAAACTATGTTCATTCGTAAATGTTACTAATGTAATGTAATCTACTGACTTGGAGCTTTTCTTCCCAGGCCTCCGCTGAAAATGGACATATATCCAGTTGGACCTTCCTGGTAAACAAATGTAAAATGAATAAATAAAATAATAAATAAATAAATAAAGAAGATAGTCAGACACCCTTTATAAGTCAACAGTGCGCAATACATCAAAGGCAGATGGAGGGCATACTTCCAGCAGCTTATAAATGAAGAAAACCCCAGAGAAGCAGTGCTATTCCAGACAAAGTGTAAGATGAAAGAGGTGCCCATGAAGTAAGAACAACACTAAAAAAAATGAATTCAGGGAAAGCAACAGGCTCAGATGAGGCCATAGCAGATATGATCAAGATGTTGGGCGAGTTAGGGGAGAAAGTCTCCTGAGGGGACTCATAGCAGTATGGATGACTAAAGAATAAGCATACTAATGCCAGTGTTCAAGAGTAGCGATCGCATTTGCAAATGTGGGCTGTACAGAGGCAAATTGCTATCACACTGCATGAAAGCTCAAGATAAGGCTACTTATAAACAATTACAAAGAGTAGCAAAAAGTAAGATGGGAAATGAGCAGTTCAGCTTAAGATCAGAATGCAGCAGAACTGACTTGATGTTTGCAGTGAGACAGATAGCTGAGAATAAGCTAGAGATGAGGAAAGAGTCCAACTGGGCATCCCTAGACATGGAGAAAGCATATATCAAGGTCCCAAAAAAGCTGACTTGAGCAGTCCTGTGCTGGTTCAAAGTCCCAGAAACATTGGTACAATTAGTGCAGACTATGTACAAGGACCCAATAACTGAAATACAAACAGTGTTCAGTCTCACAGAGGGGTTCCCAGTAGGAGTAGGTGTGCATCAAGGTTCAATTCTGAGCCCACTGCTATTTATACTGGTGATTGGCTACATTAGCAAACAGCATGGAGAGGAAAGATTAACAAAGTTACAGTATGCAAATGATCTGGCATTACAGGCAGACTCTGAACAAGAACTTCAGGAAAGGATGGAGGAATGGAATGCAAAACTGAAACCACATGGGATGAAACAGTACAGATAAGAGAGTTGTAATGACAGCAAATACGGGAAATAAGAAGAAGTTGAGAATTGAGACAGAAGGGGAAAATAGTGGAACAGGTTAATAGCTCCAAGTATCAGGAAGGGATGGTTGAAGAGAAGGGAAGCCTGAATGAGGAGGTCAAAGCTAGAATTAGTGGGGCTGCAGCCAACTGACAGGGATAATATATGACAGATAAAAGAATGACAAAGAAGCTTAAAAGTATGGTGTACAAAACAGTGGTACAATGAGTACTACTGTGTGGTGCAGAAACTTGGGTAGTAAAAGCAGAGCAGATAAAGAAGCTAGAGGTGATGGATATGATGTTCCTGAGACAGGTGGTAGGATGCATACTGTGGGACAAATTAAAAAATGAGACATAAGAGCAGAAACCAAAGTCACTCCAATTGCAGAAAAGCTCAAGGAGAATAAATTACAGTGGTTTGGCCTCATGTGCAGAAAAGCAGAAGACAATCTGGTGAGAAAGATTTTGGATAGACAAGAAGAAGGCAAGAGGAAATGAGGGTACCAAGCAAAGAGGTGGAAGGATTGTGTGACAGAAGACCTGCGAAAGTCAAGCATGAGTGTCGAATAAGGTAGGAGAGTGGCACAGAATAGAAAGATATGGCAACAGTTGACAGTTCACGCAGCATTTTGACCCAATGAGAAAATGAGAAAAAGGGAGCTGATGACTTGTTTGCACTCTTCCTCCTGTCCTCTCCTGCTACGTCCATGTTTGTGTTATCACTGTTGAGTTTGATCCTATTTTTAATTCTTCAGGTGTTGCTGCCAGCCATCTATGTAGGACTGAGTCAAAGAGCTCCCTGAAGTCCAGATGGACCACGTTTATTGGTATCCCCAAGTCAAGTTCATCTGTAAGCCAATTATAAAGCTAGATTGGGTTTGACTGACAAGGCCTTCGAGTATTAATATATGTTCATTGTTCTTCCTAAAGATTACTTTCCTATATGAATGCTTCTGGCCTGTCACTCAGGATTTTCACTGCGTGTTTCTCTGTCACTGCTGTTAAGCTAATATTTTCTTATGAAATAAAGCTGTATTAGCATGCAGATGTTCTATACATAAACTGTATAAATGAAAAAGCTGTTTAGAGCCATAAGTACTTTATACCTGTTACTGGGACAATGAAGGTTTTTGTGATTTTTTTTTTTTTTGCTTTTATCTCTTCTTTCAAATGTTGATAGTGGCATATTCTTTTGTTTTATTTTTTTAATTTTCATTGCCAGTAAACATGAATAGCATCTTTGCATAGCAGAAGTAACAGAACCGTTCCATAAAACTGAAATCATTTGTGGTTGTTAGATTTGAACTAGGAAGTAAGCTGAATATTAACTCGCTCGCTTTTCTATAAGCGTAGGAAGTACCAGACTTAGCCTCAGAGCTCAGCTGCAAAACTACAAGAAGGCTGAAGAAGGAACATACAAAAGAACAGCAGCGAAAATGAGCATGAGAATGAATGCAGTTTTTATCTTTGCATGCCTCATCATGGTTCTTACAGCACTTGCTTCTGTTGAGGTTAGAACTTTTCCTTTTTTATTAAAAAATAGTGCAGATCAAAACTGCGCGCATTTGATTATTTCTCTTGAAGCTGTCTTTTTTAAATGTAAAGTATATGGCTTGAAAGAACACTTAAATGTCTGTTTGATAAATTAATTGATGATGCATGGGTTAAAATGTTATGAATCTATCATGTTCTACTTTCCCTTTTACTGTTAGAGTAGCTTTGCTGTCAAAAATCAGCCATGAACAAAATTGACTTGCACATACTCAGATAAACTGACAAATGGACTCTACAGATCATTGGTTGCAAAGTCAGAAGAATTTAATAAGATGTCAAGTAATCAATATTATAAATAATCAGAACACATAAACCACACAGTCAGTTTACTTCTCAATGCACATGCAAATCCAATACTAGCAGGAAGGCTCCATTTGTTCAGTTTGCTTATCAAAACTATGGAACTCTATCCTTCAGGAAATCTGGTCTGAAACAAACTTACCAACATTTCTACAAGATTTAAACATTTATCTAAGAACTTTAACATCCTGTCCTATAAAACGTAAGACAACCAATCCAAATCCAGTACCCCAGACATTTCTAACCAGCATACTTTTTCCTTCTAATCTCTTCTACATCTCTGCTTTCCTTAACATCATAACTATGCCATCCCACTTTAATATAACTTGCGTTCATTGCTCTTTATCTCCCATAGACTCTTACAAAATCTGCTCCTTCTCAGTTTTTCCTATTTTCACTGCATCAATCAGACTGCACTGTTTAACTTGCAAAGAAGTGTACATAATCTTGCAAATAATTTTAACAACACTGTTTATTTCTCATTATAAATGAGCAGCTGTACAGAAGTCTGTATTATGCCTGAAAAAGTGTAAACTATATTTGCTTTGTGGAGTTTATCTTCCTGTGCATTTGCTGATAGGGGGCTGATAGCCTAGTCAGACTATCCCAGTCAACAAATTAAATTACTAACTAGCTAACTAACTAACTAACTAAATAAATAAATGTAATTCCGCTTACCGATTCTGCTGTAATGCTACTAATGCCCTGTCACTCAAAATTGTCCTCGCCACATGCCCTTTCCCAACTGTTACTGGAATCATTCACTCTTTTTTATCATTTTCTTTGCTAATTTGATAACAATCATCATTTAACATGCACCATTTATCAAAATGTAGCATAATGGGGTTTAGTTCTGGTCAATCTGTGTATCAGACAAATAGCTGTCTTTGGATTTTAACCATCATGTTAATCCATCTAAGGACTTCCACCTATATTTTAGTAATTAAAGTGTTCTTGCATATTCATTACTCTAATTATTGTATGCTTCTATATATTTATGCAAGTATGCATTCATTTATTTTTGCCAGATGTTGTTATACTAGTCTAATGATCTTTTTATGAGACTTAATGGAAGAAGATGCAGAACAGTTATGGTTTACTAGATAAACACAGCCCGTAAAGGGTTACAATGCTGCACAAAACTCAATACTTTAAACTAGTCTGTTAGAAATTGAATATGTCTCAGTGCTAAATTATAGAATATAAATAAATATATAATGCAACTATGTATCATATTTTGCAATAAAATTGAATGACAAACCATGTGTAATGTATTTGCATAGAAAAGCTTCTACAAGTTGGACATAAAGTTCTGGCAGTTAACAGAGGTCTTGAGCTCTGAGCTGTTAATGAGTTGCTTCCTGTGCTCAGGGAACAGTTTGATTCCTTCCACCATTACTTGCTTACTTTGTATCTCTGAGCAAATTACTTAATCCAACAGTGCTCCTGGGTCACCCCCCCCCCCCGAAAAGGGATATTTGTGTCTAGGGTGCTTATCTGTTCAAAAATGAAGAAAAAAAAAACTTGTGAATATGGCTTAGCTTACCCAGTCAACAATTAGGTAAAAAATGTGTGAAGATGGCGTGAACATCTTTATTTGATATTTTAGGGGCATTTTACTAGAGAATAACAGCTGATTTTCAAAATAATTCAGTTATGAATTAAGTGCACCTAATTCTATAACCGGATATAATTGTTGACTTCATAGGTTCATAGGTTCATAGGTTCATACTAGGCTATCTGCCCGAGGGCATTTACAAGCCTAGCCCATCGTTTTGTGGCTTAGGCCACCCCTTTAGTATGGGGAACTATACCCATTATTTTTCTGTGCCTCTGTCGAGCAGTGACACTGAGGTAATCCCTGGGGTATATCTGCGATCTCCCATCCATTGGTCAAGATTTCTCTTGAACAAGGCCAGCGAGGTGCTCTGCCTCACATGTACCGGGATTTTGTTCCACAGCATAGGGAGTCTTTGGGTGATGAATCTATCCCTCCAGCACGTCCTATTAATAGCCATGTCAAGGTTTAAGTCTCCGCCCTTGTGGCTCTGATGGATCTAGATTTTTGAGGTGAAGCATATTCATCAAATCTGGGTTTGACATGGCCTTGTATGTTAGGCAAAGGTCACCTCTGAGCAAGCGGTGGCGACTGAATAGAGCTGGAGTTCTTTCAGTCGGGCAGCATAGGACAGATTTTGAGACCCTTTATCCTTTTGGTGAGGAACTTTTGTGGCCTCTCCAGCTGCTGCAAGTGTCGGGTCAGATACATTCCGAATGGGGCATTGTACTCAATCATTGGTCTGATGAGTGATGAGTAAAGGGAGACTATGACCTCCCTTGATCTAGATGAGAATCCCTTCATGATAAGGTGGGCAATGTAGAAGGTCTTCCTAACTACTTTAGCTACATGGGTGTCGAATGACAGACTACTATCAACCTGGGTCCCCAGGTCCCTGATAACTTCTTCTGTGCTCAGTGGATTGCCACCTATTTGGTAGCTAGGGTAACCTTGTTTTTCCCGAAGGGTATGACTATGCATTTTTGGCATTTAACTTTAGGCCGTGGCTCTGGCACCAGTTATCCGTTTCTGTGAGACCCTTCTGAAGGATATCTGTGTCAGATGTGTTTTCTACTATGGCCCAGTTTGCAGTCATCTGCAAACTTTGTCAGCCATAACCCTCCTGTGTTTGCTTGTACTTGGAAAAGTAGATGCCAAACAAGAGTGGGCCCAGGACTGAGCCCTGTGGGACACCACTTGTGACAGGCTTTGAGTCTGACATGGCGCCAGCAGCTCTGACCCTGTGGGTTCTGTCACTCAGCCAGTTTGCAACCCATCTTGTGATGTATGGGTTGACATTTAAGCTGATGAGTTTTTCAATGATACCCGAATGGGGTATTGTATCGAAGGCCTTAGCCAGATCGAGGTAGGCTGTATGGACTGCCTTTCCCTCATCAATGGCTTTGGTGACTGTTTCGAAAAAGTCAACCAAGTTTAAAAGGCATGATCTGCCTTTGACAAAGCCAAACTGGGTTGGATCCAAAGTCTGCAAATTCCCTATGTCTTTATTTATGAGGTCCATTATGATCCTCTCCATGGCTTTGCAGATAAGGCTTGTCAAGCTAATGGGCGGTAATTTCCAGGGTCGGTGGAGGCACCGCCTTTGTGAAGTGGTACCACAGTTGCAGTGCGCCACTCCTGGGTACGTATCCAGAGGTAAGACTTTGATTAAACAGCTGTCCTAGCTGTGGGTTTAATTCCTCATTGAGTTCATGGAGCACACAGCCGGGGACACCATCAGGTCCCATGGATGCTGTGTTTTTGCTTTGGAGAGAGCAGTTCTCACTTGGCGCTGGAGATGTTTGGGGGCTGCAATCGTTTGGTATAGATATCTCTCCTTTTGGGGAGGGGAGAAGTTTGCACTGAACCTGTCAGCCAGTATGTTGGCAATGTCTGTAGGATCAGTAATCTTCACATCATTTTGAACTAGCTCTGAGCATATCTGGGAGTTTCCTCCCAGGTTTCTAACATAGCTAAAGAAGGCCTTATGATTGTCTTTTGAGTCTTTAGCTATTTTTCTCTCGAAATTTGCTTTGGATGATTTTATGAGAGCTCTTAGTTTTTACTTATAGTGATCAAGGGTGTCTTACCTTTTAAGGATTTTGCTCTATCTTGTAGTAGCTTCCTCCTTTTGTTGTAGAGTTTGTTTATGGCTGGGGTCCACCAGACTGGATGCTTGCCTTTGGTACAAAGAGTCTTTGTTTTGCTTGGGATTGCCTTATCCATGCAGTCCTGCAGGTGCTGGTAGAAGGCATTTGTAAGTGATTCAGCGGCTTGAGTACTGTTTTCCGCCGGCTCGGGGCCTTAAAGGAGACCACACTAGTCTTTAGAAGTGTGAAGTCGGCTTTGAGAAGTTCTTTACTGTGGTCTTTTTATTTCAGGTGGGGTGGGATGAGGACCTCCAGCGAGATTAGTTTGTGGTCTGATCTCACCAGTGAGGGGTACACCTCCGGTGTTGAACATTGTGCTCCCATGTTCGTGATGATGAGATCAAGTATGTTATCTCCTCTTGTGGGGATGGTGACTAGTTGTTCCATGGCATTTGAGTTTATGAATTCCAGGAACTTTTGGGCTAGGGTGTTTGGGCTTGAGTAGTGTTCCCAGTCTATATTAGGGTAATTGAAGTCACCTAGTATGATGGTGTTTGGTGATACATTTATCCCTCTAGTGTTTTCAGGAAGGCCATGTGAGGTTCCTGAGTTTGTGAGGGTGGCCTGTAACATGCTACAATTTGCAGAGCAGTCTTGCCTATGGTTAATTGCACCTGGATGGTCTCCGATGCATCGTGCGTTGCCACCAGTCTTGAGGTGTGGGTGTCCTTGATGAATATGGATACCCCCTCCTTTCTTGGTATTGTCCAGATTTTGGGGCCGGAACGCATGATATGAGGTAAAACCTGATAGCGCCGGGTGCTCTCAGGAGCCTTGAACCAGGTTTCTGTCACAGCACAGACATCGATGTTCTCCATACTGAGAAGGGCCTCGAGTGCGTGCATTTTGAGATTTAGACTTCTGGCATTGAGCAGCATTACCCTTAGTTTTTTCCTTTTTTGTGTTCTAGGGTGGTAGGTTTAGAATTTGAGCCTTGCCTAAAAAGGCACTATGGGGGTGGCAAGAGCCTTTGCCAATATCCGAATCCCAGGGTGACAGGTGCAAGCCGTCCCTTGCGGCAGCGTGGCTTGTCCAGCATGTCATCCCAGGCAGACAGACACTGGATCCCCTTTGAATGACACCAGTGTTTAAGCCAATTGTTAAAGCTGATCATCTTATCTCTGTATTGTGGCATCATTCTTGGTGAAGGTAGGATACTGCTCAAGGTCAGGGTCATACCTGTCTGGGCTACATAATCAGAGAGCTCCTCAATGTCTCTTTTCATGTAGTCCAAGGAGGTACGTCTCAGGTCGTTTACACCAGCGTGGACAATGACTGAATCATATTTGTACCTGCTGTTGAGAGACCTGAGTGCTTGCGTTATGTGGCGGATTCTAGCGCCCGACAGGCAGCTTACTGTGACCTTCTCCTTACTCAGTCTGGTGAGCGGGACGTCAGTGTGTCTGACTATGGAGTCACCAATGACTAGTGTGTCTGGCATTGTGTTTGGCCTTAAGGGCTGTGACTGTTTGACACTCTGACTGTGAGGTCTATGTGTTGCAGGTGTTGTGTTCTGAGGTGGTGGTTGTTTGGGTGTCTGCTTTGGTGGCCTCTGCTGTTTTGGTAGATTTTTGATCAGAGCCTCCGAGTATGTCTTTGTGTGTTTATGTGTATGATTTGAGGTTGTAATGGTAATATGTGAGACTGGGTCTATAGTGTGTGTGGTAACCTTCTCCTCCTGACTGGTCTTGCCAGTCCTATGTTGAGAGAGCTCAGCCTCCAGTTTGGCCGTGTAGTTGCATCTCTCGCATGTATTTGTGTTTTGTGGGAGGAGGAGAGGGTTGTCTGTGTACATGAGGCAATTGTAACATTGCCTCAATATTCCCAGGTTCACCAGCTGAGCAGGAGAGGACACTAGCAACTGATCCCTCGACATGCTAGAAGGAATAGACAAAAAACTTTAAAAAGATTCCGGGGCGTGGGTGACCGAGAAATGGGGGTTGCCTTTTGGGGTACTATCTATGACAAGAGTGCCGTATCAAGGTAATAAGTACTGTAGGAGCAAGTGCTACGTTTAACAGATAGAGAATAGTCTACTTGGAGTCAAGTAGAGATGATCTTTTAATTATAGGATACGCTGATTAGATCAGTAGTATAGTTCGAGGAAGGTAGTTTTAAGGGAAAATTTGAAGAGTGGACTTTAGGTAGCCGAATAGTTTAAACCTGCTTAACCAGCTGCCCTAGTGTGCAACAGTAGCAACTCCAGCTAAATCGGGCTAAATCAGCTAAAGCGTGCTTTATAGCAGGGGCTGGAAAAGACAGGAAATGACCCAAATTGGCCAACAAACCACAAGTCACTGCCCTAAACCACTCCTCCGAGGACAAATGAAGGAGTTATGGAAATGACCCTAGTGGCCAATAAAACTACAGTTTCAAGTCAGTAACCACCTCTCCGGGGGCAGGGAAGCTGCTCAATGTTAGTCACTGCCACTGATAAACACAGAGACCCTCCTTCAGCCCAAGCAAAAATGGCCTCACAGAAACTTTCAATCAGTTCAGGAACAGCAAGCCTGTAACTGAACTTTTTTAACTCTCAGACAACGGGGATAAAAGCAAGATTTTTTTTGTTTTTGTTTTTTACAGAGATAGCAGAGGTTCACAAGTAATATCAAGTTATAACAGTGCAGTAAATGACCCCACACAAGAGTGCTAGGTCAAGGACAGAAAATATGCAAGTTTTAAGAAAAAAACGATTTAAAATTAAGTGCAAACAGGAAATTCAGCAAACAGCTTTTGGTTGTGCTCTAAATACAGCTACTAATACAGAAATCAAGTTTAACAAGCCAGAAAATGCTCAAGCTAGGCAGCTATGCAGAAAAACTTAGCAAATAAACAGAGAAAAAATACTTAAAATCTCAAAAGTGGCTCCCTTCTTCTCTCAGCGTTAAGTATGTAATGGGCACAAAAGTAACATAGTAGCAGCTAAACGGTGAGACCACCATGTATTAGTAATCAGACTAGTAAAGCTTGTCATCATTTGGATTTGGAAGGAAACTGATAGTCCTCAGTTTTAATTTTCATGCAGCTACTCAGGGGTGAAATAACTTGCAATAAAGGTAGGCAAAACCCTTTGGTTTAAAACTTTACCTGTGCAGAGTTCACAAGTTGGTGTAAAGTCTGTCCCAATAATCATGACAGTGGGATTTAAAATGGAAAATAGTGCTATGGGTTTCTTTATTAGACAAATGTGGACAAAGCCCTATTGATTATGTTACTTCTACATATGGGTTGACCACTGGAACTGTTGATATTTAACATTTATTATTCCCTTTCCCTGTGTGTGGCACAATGGTGCAGCACTTAGCGTTATCACCTCCCAGGAAGACGTTCTCAGGTTTGATAATCAAACATGGTGCCATCTGTGAGGAGTATGCATGTCCTCTCTTCATTCACGTGGATTTCCTCTGGGTGCTCAGGTTTCCTCCCACATTCTAAAGACATCCTCAGACAATTGTCTTACCTTATTTATTAGTCAAATCCACTAATGAATAGCTAACATCTGTTGGACAGAAGAGGTGGCACGGAAGGAATTGTAACCATTTCTCGAAATATTTATAATCGCAGATCATTTTTGGTTTTTTTTTTTGTCACAAGTAGGGGAACAGAATGCACTGGCATTCAATGCCTTCATGCCTTAAGACATGGTAAATAGCTGATCACTCAGATTTTTCTATATCCTATGCACTTCCTGATGTTTCTGGCACTCCACCATGGAACACAACATTAAAGGCCTTATTATGAATACTACTGTTTCTTTTCCACTTTCCTGTACCAGCCCAAGTCTGTTCTCAGTCAACCAACAATAAGGTTCCCACATAGTGATGCCCAGTTATGGCTATTATGTTATTCATTCTTGAATTTCCCTTTGCGCTTTGAAAATATTACTTCTTTATGAGGTTCTTCCTTATATCCTACTTGTTTGTTTACATCCGCAGTTGTTTTGCCCACACTTCATGATACTTTTCATCTATCTATGTATCTGTCTATCTATCTATCTATCTATCTATCTATCTATCTATCTATCTATCTATCTATCTGTCTGTCTATCTATCTATCTGCTATCCTTTGTTGATCAGGTTTTGCATGAGATGTTTATGCATTGTAGTCTGCCATTCCCTGATTACCCTAGATGTACCTGGGAATGAAACAGAATTTCATTATGTTTTTGAAGTTAAAATGAATTCCATAATTATATGCTAAATAAATCAACAGATATCGTTGGAAATTGCAGTTACGAGTGAACAAAAACTGTCAACATTTGAATGTTTTTCAATATTAAATCAATTAACAACAACAATGACTAAATAATAATGATCAAAATCACATATTTCAAATTTGTTTCACACAAACACTTGGTAGCCAAAGTATTCCAACTTAATTCTCACACACACACACACACACACACACACACACACACACACACACACACACACACACACACACAAACACACACACACAAACACACACACACACACACACACACACACACACACACACACACACACACACACGCGCGCACACACACGCGCGAGCGCGCGCATGCGTGCACTAGTCCTATGATGCCACATTAAAGACTGTTTAAAAATAAGCAGATGACAAGAGCATAAGGTACTTTCATTCACATAGAGCCTCACCCCCACCAACAGTTATAGTCACCTTGTTGACTGTGTGCATCTCTTATCATTATAAAAAAAAATAAATTAAATGTGCTTAACTGGTAGCTTTGGATGAACTACATGCAACTGTATAAAGATCATTAACATCATACTATAAGATCTATCCAAGTGTAGAACAGTTGAAATAGAAGATTATTTATGAGCGTATCAGAAATATTAACCATCTAATAACATATGCCAAGTCAATATACACAATTGCTGCAAAAGTAAAAGTCATATGGATAATTCTACATTAAAGAGAAATATTACTAATGCAGAGGTTGCTTCTGGAAAACAACTTTTCATTCCATAGCAAGGTCACCTACAAATGCAGTACCTGCTGCTCTTGAAGAATAAATTGCCTATGTTGAATTAAAAATGGTGTGCTAGTGATATTGCCATAACATTTACTGAACTAGATCATTTATGCAATAGGGAATGGCTGTCAGACAATGACAGCAGGTTCATAGTTACTTGCCACGCAGTCCTGCAGACCATTAAGGAGTCTAGCAAAAAATCCTAGCTACTCTATAACACTGTTGGGTTAAGTGACTTGCTCAATGTAACACAGTGGACAAGTGAAAAGATTCAAACCCTGCACCCCTGCCACAGGAAGCAGCTCATTAACAAGTCAGAGTTTAGTATTCAGTGCTAACTGGCAGTTTTTAACTTAACGCAGAAATAATTTTCAATCCAATCTTGTAGAGAAGACTGTACCACAGTAATGTGCAATGACTACAAAATGAATGCGGAAGACTGCTTGGTTCTGATCATACCTCGAAATAAGGTAGACTATAAAACTTGACAAATGTCTACCCCTTTACAGTTGCTAGAGACTGTAAAAAAGGTACTGCAAAAATGTATTACTAAAATGCAAACTGTTTACACTATATTATGTAATCAAGGATTAATAATGAATTAATTAATTTTATAGTGCAATAAATAAAGCAAAACAATTATGGAGAAAATAAATGCTGCAGCAGCTTTTGTTCAACAACCAGCAAGTAATATAAAAACAGAAAATTGACTGCATATAGCCTTTTTGGTAGGGGTTACATACTTGTAGGATACCTACATCTCATTTTTGACCTCTATGTCTTCTTTGGCTTCAAGAGTGACAATCTCTTCTGACATCAGTCAGTACAGGTTTCACCTACGTGAATGGCTAATAAAGCTGTATTGTTGTAGCATACACCTCAAGAGTTAGGGTTAGATCATGGGCAAATGGGGCCTAGTCAGGATAATGAATCAAGCCCCCACTAGCAATAACTATGTCCCATTTTCTGGCTATCTCTCCCCAGTTACCATAAAGAGTGTTCAAAACTGTTAGTGTACATATTATTTCCACAGATTTGAAACTATTATTTCAAATTAAAAAAAGACACTGATGGCCACTTTCTTATCAAAACAAAACACTCTAACATTGAAACAGACTAAGTATGAGAAAGAGTAAACTCCTGTTCTCTTCATTTGAGACTCATATTTAGTGAAAATGTATCTGGTAATCATTAAACTAGAAGAGGTGTGCTGGGACTCACAGTGAAATAGCATACAGTGAAGTACTAATTAGCATCTGTGTGAATGGTGCAAGAATTCAGAAGATATGCATAATACTTCTGCTCACAATCTGGGACAACCTGCTGGACACAGGTGTCCCTTTTCAGGAGCAGACCAGGAGTACTGTCTGGTGAAATAACTTGGCAGAGTCAAATAGAAGAAAAGTGAAGGAATCAAACCATTTTTCTACAGTAAGCAATTCTTTTAACAACTCATAGCCTTATTCATCTGCACTAAGTGCTAGACAACTGTTTAGTCCAAACACAGTGCATGTCACACCTGTGTGCTTCCAAAAAACAAACTAAATAAACAAATGTCTAATTTATTCACAGATCAATAATAAACACAGTGTCAACATTAACAAAACTAAGGATCACATCCAAAGGGCATAGTCTGTATGATGATGCTCCTGTTTAATACAATTTCTTTCTTTCCTTTACACCATAATTACTCTGTTTCATGTGTTGTTACTAAGCTTGCAGTCCAGGGATCAACTGAGGGAAATAGCCCAAATTTGCAGTTGCTCCAAAGCAGTGTCTGGTTAAGTAATTTGCTCAAGGACAGGGAAGGGAATAAATATGAGGCAAAAACTCAGATGTTCTATAAAACTAAATACAAATACCAGCAGACTACTCCAAATCACTTAAGAAGTTAACAGAACAACATTTTTTGCATCAACATGTTTACTGTCACCCAAGGAAATGTGAAATGCTAATGACTGATATTGACTGATTGTAATCCTAAGCAATTTACCAAAGAAAACAAACAAAAAGCTTAATCAATATCTGGCAGTTGGATTAAGATTCATGCTTCCTGCATCTGAGTTAGTGATTTTGAGACTCTGAGCAAGTTACTTAACTAGATAGAGTTCTTTAATTGGGGCATTATATGCACATACAAACACATACACACAAAATTCAATATGACAACAAATACATAAAACAAACCGTTCCTTATGAGCGCTACTGCTGAAAAAAGAAACCATATATGGAGTGTGCTACAAAGGTTCAGACTACAGGTCTACTTTATTTGTTTATTTGGGTGCTAGCAAGAAAGCAACCCAGTTCACTCTGGCTGTGCATCTGTCATTGTAGTACTGCTGCAAAAACCTTCACTCAAAGTGTGTGCCAGTTGTCTCATTTGCTCTGCATGCCAGCTCTGGTCTCATTCGTTCAAGGTATCAGACAATGAATGAGACCGGTGCTAGCATGCAGAGCAGGAAATCATTTTTTTAATGAGCTTGATGCCTGAGAGCAGGATAACTGGGTTGTATTTGTTTTTTGTTTGTTTTTTATTAATGTTAAACTTGTCATTTTTTTAATTAATCTTGTACCTGGATCTTCCAGCCAGCAGGAGTCCTTAGACAGCTGCCTTGGTAGTTGGTCACCTTGTGCTAGATTCAGTCCCAGGCCCCATACATATACCCTTTATTTTCCTACAGATTTGTTTTGTCACAGTCCAGATACACTGTATCCTCAGGGCTCCCTTGTTTAACCTCAGATGTGAGAGATTCATATTACTGGATCTCAGTCAACCAACAATAAGGTTCCCACATAGTGATGCCCAGTTATGGCTCTTATGTTATTCATTCTTGAATTTCCCTTTGCACTTTGAACATATTACTTCTTTATGAAGTTCTTCCTTATATCCTACTTGTTTGTTTACATCCGCAGTTGTTTTGCCCACACTTCATCATACTTTTCATCTATCTATGTATCTGTCTGTCTATCTATCTATCTATCTATCTATCTGTTTGTCTATCTATCTATCTATCTATCTATCTGCTATCCTTTGTTGATCAGGTTTTGCATGGGATGTTTATGCATTGTAGTCTGCCATTCCCTGATTACCCTAGATGTACCTGGGAATGAAACAGAATTTCATTATGTTTTTGAAGTTAAAATGAATTCCGTAATTATATGCTAAATATATCAACAAATATAGTTGGAAATTGCAGTTACGAGTGAACAAAACTGTCAACATTTGAATGTTTTTCAATATCAAATCAATTAACAACAACAATGACTAAATAATAATGATCAAAACCACATATTTCAAATTTGTTTCACACAAACACTTGGTAGCCAAAGTATTTCAACTTAATTCTCACACACACACACGCAAACACACACACACACACACACACACACACACACACACACACACACACACACACACACACACACGCGCGCATGCGTGCACTAGTCCTATGATGCCACATTAAAGACTGTTTAAAAATAAGCAGATGACAAGAGCATAAGGTACTTTCATTCACATAGAGCCCCACCCCCACCAACAGTTATAGTCACCTTGTTGACTGTGTGCATCCCTTATCATTATGAAAAAAATAAATTAAATGTGCTTAACTGGTAGCTTTGGATGAACTACATGCAACTGTATAAAGATCACTAACATCATACTATAAGATCTATCCAAGTGTAGAACAGTTGAAATAGAAGATTATTTATGAGTGCATCAGAAATATTAACCATCTGATAACATATGCCAAGTCAATATACACAATTGCTGCAAAAGTAAAAGTCATACGGATAATTCTACATTAAAGAGAAATATTACTAATGCAGAGGTTGCTTCTGGAATACAACTTTTCATTCCATAGCAAGGTCACCTACAAATGCAGTACCTGCTACTCTTGAAGAATAAATTGCCTATGTTGAATTAAAAATGGTGTGCTAGTGATATTGCCATAACATTTACTGAACTAGATCATTTATGCAATAGGGAATGGCTGTCAAACAATGACAGCAGGTTCATAGTTACTTGCCACGCAGTCCTGCAGACCATTTAAGGAGTCTAGCAAATAATCCTAGCTACTCTATAACACTGTTGGGTTAAGTGACTTGCTCAATGTAACACAGTGGACAAGTGAAAAGATTCAAACCCTGCACCCCTGCCACAGGAAGCAGCTCATTAACAAGTCAGAGTTTAGTATTCAGTGCTAACTGGCAGTTTTTAACAATGCAAAAATCATTTTCAATCCAATCTTGTAGAGAAGACTGTACCACAATAATGTGCAATGACTACAACATGAATGCGGAAGACTGCTTGGTTCTGATCATACCTCGAAATAAGGTAGACTATAAAACCTGACAAATGTCTACCCCTTTACAGTTGCTAGAGACTGTAAAAAAGGTACTGCAAAAATGTATTACTAAAATGCAAACTGTTTGCACTATATTGTGTAATCAAGGATTAATAATGAATTAATTAATTTTATAGTGCAATAAATAAAGCAAAACAATTATGGAGAATATAAATGCTGCAGCAGCTTTTGTTCAACAACCAGCAAGTAATATAAAAACAGAAAATTGACTGCATATAGCCTTTTTGGTAGGGGTTACATACTTGTAGGATACCTACATCTCATTTTTGACCTCTATGTCTTCTTTGGCTTCAAGAGTGACAATCCTTTCTGACATCAGTCAGTACAGGTTTCACCTACGTGAATGGCTAATAAAGCTGTATTGTTGTAGCATACACCTCAAGAGTTAGGGTTAGATCATGGGCAAATGGGGCCCTAGTCAGGATAATGAATCAAGCCCCCACTAGCAATAACTATGTCCCATTTTCTGGCTATCTCTCCCCAGTTGCCATAAAGAGTGTTCAAAACTGTTAGTGTACATATTATTTCCACAGATTTGAAACTATTATTTCAAATTAAAAAAAGACACTGATGGCCACTTTCTAATCAAAACAAAACACTCTCACATTGGAACAGACTAAGTATGAGAAAGAGTAAACTTCTCTTCATTTGAGACTCATATTTAGTGAAAATGTATCTGGTAATCATTAAACTAGAAGAGGCGTGCTGGGACTCACAGTGAAATAGCATACAGTGAAGTACTAATTAGCATCTGTGTGAATGGTGCAAGAATTCAGAAGATATGCATAATACTTCTGCTCACAATCTGGGACAACCTGCTGGACACAGGTGTCCCTTTTCAGGAGCAGACCAGGAGTACTGTCTGGTGAAATAACTTGGCAGAGTCAAATAGAAGAAAAGTGAAGGAATCAAACCATTTTTCTACAGTAAGCAATTCTTTTAACAACTCATAGCCTTACTCATCTGCACTAAGTGCTAGACAACTGTTTAGTCCAAACACAGTGCATGTCACACCTGTGTGCTTCCAAAAAACAAACTAAATAAAAAAATGTCTAATTTATTCACAGATCAACAATAAACACAGTGTCAACATTAACAAAACTAAGGATCACATCCAAAGGGCATAGTCTGTATGATGATGCTCCTGTTTAATACAATTTCTTTCTTTCCTTTACACCATAATTACTCTGTTTCATGTGTTGTTACTAAGCTTGCAGTCCAAGGAACAACTGAGAGAAATAGCCCAAATTTGCAGTTGCTCCAAAGCAGTGTCTGTTTAAGTAATTTGCTCAAGGACAGGGAAGGGAATAAATATGATGCAAAAACTCAGATGTTCTATAAAACTAAATACAAATACCAGCAGACTACTCCAAATCACTTAAGAAGTTAACAGAACAACAATTTTTGCATCAGCATGTTTACTGTTACCCAAGGAAATGTGAAATGCTAATGACTGATATTGACTGATTGTAATCCTAAGCAATTTACCAAAGAAAACAAACAAAAAGCTTAATCAATATCTGGCAGTTGGATTAAGATTCATGCTTCCTACATCTGAGTTATTGATTTTGAGACTCTGAGCAAGTTACTCAACTAGAGAGCAAGTTACTTAACTAGATAGAGTTCTTTAATTGGGGCATTATACGCACATACAAACACATACACACAAAATTCAGTATGACAACTAATACATAAAACAAACCGTTCCTTATAAGCGCTACTGCTGAAAAAAGAAGCCATATATGGAGTGTGCTACAAAGGTTCAGACTACAGGTCTACTTTATTTGTTTATTTGTGTGCTAGCAAGAAAGCAACCCAGTTCACTCTGGCTGTGCATCTGTCATTGTAGTACTGCTGCAAAAACCTTCACTCAAAATGTGTGCCAGTTGTCTCATTTGCTCTGCATGCCAGCTCTGGTCTCATTCATTCAAGGTATCAGACAATGAATGAGACCGGTGCTAGCATGTAGAGCAGGAAATCATTTTTTTAATTAGCTTGATGCCTGAGAGCAGGATAACTGGGTTGTATTTGTTTTTTGTTTGTTTTTTATTAATGTTAAACTTGTCATTTTTTTAATTAATCTTGTACCTGGACCTTCCAGCCAGCAGCGGTCCTTAGACAGCTGCCTTGGTAGTTGGTCACCTTGTGCTAGATTCAGTCCCAGGACCCATACATATACCCTTTATTTTCCTACAGATTTGCTTTGTCACAGTCCAGACACACTGTATCCTCAGGGCTCCCTTGTTCAACCTCAGATGTGACAGATTCATATTACTGGATCACAGAGGGTTGACAGAATCTCTGCATGAAAAGTAGTAGTGATCATCGAATGAATAAATGTCATTCATAGACTCAACAAGAATGACCTGTATAATAGTTTTCTAGAATGTTCCTTGAAATGGAAATGAATCTACGAAGGCTGCAATTATCTGGCTACTCCATGTATCCACCTTTGTTCAAGACAGCTACTGCTGTGAGTGTCCTTTCATGTGATATCTTTCTGGGGACTATTGAAGGTGTCACAGATCTAACTGGGGATTACTTAACACAACTGCTAGATCTTTAAGCACTTTAGGAAGCATCTAGACATGGTAACAAATCTCATTGAAGACTTTTGGTTTCCTTTTTTGCTCCTTTTGTAATTACAATCCTATCTCTCTCTTTCTAAGTTTGGCCCAATCATACCTGCTTAGACTGGTGCTACTGGTGTTCCACAGTGCTACTACTTTGCAAGCAGAGACATGAAAAAAAAGAAGCTCTATCATTCAGTGACTGTAAACTCCATAAATTCTCACCCTTAATCCTAACTCTGTGAAATGTCAATCTAAGATTGCCTTTAAATATAGCGGTATGACTGTGAGATTTCATCTACATAAGACACGTTTTTCACCATAATTCAACATTTTTCCCCCCATGATTGTATACAGACTTAGTGTTCATAAGTAAAGGGTTGTGGAAAGCCATTCACATGGGTGTTGCAAAGGTACTTGTTTCTCAGAAAAAAAAAAATAGTTTCCTTGAGTTGTCATCAGGTGCGTATTTTTATGTTTGATGCCCTGTTTCTTGTTTGGAGTAGAATTCAAGAACTCGTGTTGGAGCCTGAAAAAACTTAATTTAATAATACTTCTAAAACTTAATTTTCCATATTTTAAACTTCTTCCTCTGTCTCAATCTTTCACTCTCTCTTGCTCTGTTTACATTCTGCAGTAGGATTATTACTTCATTTGGATTAGTTTTTTATGTTCTTCAGTATACCTAATTTTGTATATGTCACTCTATTAGCAATCTTCTTCCCTTTGACCACATTTGTTTGGCAGATGAGCTTTGGTGCATTTTTGCATCAGTCCTTTTACCCTTTTAACCCACGCTTCCTTATTATGTAGATCTTTTTTTCAGTGAACAACAGTTACAATTTCATTGTTAACTTGTTAAAATACCAGTCAACTGGACAAGTTTTTGCAGAATGTCCACATTTTTTGCCTCATATTTTTAGTCTGTTACTCATATAATTTGCATTTTTCTGTCAAATCAGTGAGGGATAAATGATAATCATTTCAGTTTCAAACTTCATAGTTTAGCAACATTCTAAGTTTATAAGAGCAATGTTTAAAATCTGCACCAATTTTTGGGCCTCCCCTCCCCATTATGTTTGACTTTGTACAGATTTTTTGTGCTAAGAGGTTGTGAGGTATGATTATGTTGTCTTCACACAGTTCCATCTTCCCATGTTTATGGAATCTCATTCCTTTTCTCAGGTCATCCTTATTAGGGATCCATATCTTTTCTACTGTTCTCAGTTATTTTTGGGATTCCAGTTATTTGAGTTACTCTCAAAACAGGCTAAAGCGAAATCTCTGCTCATTTTGCCTGCCTCAGATTTATACTTATGACAGTAGGTTACTGCTCGGCCACTGTTACCTTATCTGGATGATGAGGACAAAGCAAAAACAATTTCCTTTCCTAAGTGGTGTCCACGACCTCTGCTCAAGTCCATCTTCCATTTAAAAACTGCTGTATTTCCTCATAGCTGTCCTCTTACCAAACACACATGCATCTCTTAATTGACAGCTAGAAGATTAAGGTACCAGATGAATCAGGATTTACTCATTTGCCCACTATTAATCGTTTATTTTTGATGTAAGCATTTTCCTTTTATAACTGCAAAATTCTACCTCCTTTAGTATTATAGCATATAACATACTACTTTTTCCTGGGTTTTTGGCATTCCCAGGGCATTACCATCCATATAACATTTCAATATTTCTTCTCTTCACTGCCTGCTGTTAATGTTAGTCTCATAACTCACATTATACTATTGTCACACTCATAGTAATGATGCAAACTATCTTCTAAGTCAGCCCATTTTTACCTTAAATGTATACTTATTCAATCATATTTCTCTAATCTAGGTTTAACAATATTCTTTCATTCAGGTGTAGCTACAGGAGGTCCACAATATTTTATTTTATTTTTTGATAATTAGGAAAATTTACTTGGTGCAAGTGCATCTTTTTAGTAGCACCCGCGGAACTCCATCTGTTTAATTGACTGGTATAATCAAAGCCACATAGTTTTCAAATGGAGGTTGAAGGACTCAGGCCATAACTATAATATAAATCTCACTTGCAGCTCAAAATTGGAATTCTCTGTGCTGCTTTGACAGACAACAGGCATACAGCTTCCATTCCTCCTGTACAGCTTTGCAGTAATTTATCATGTCATAAAGTTGCTTACAACACTAACCCCTCAGTAATTCACTGAATTATTTAATTTATTTGTTCTTGCTTTAATTATACGTGGCTTTGATAACACCTTAGACAAGGCTATTGTGCTTCCTCCCCAAGTTCCTTTGTTATATGCTGGGCAGCCTCATTTTTCTCAGCAACCACCATTTGTCTCCATATGCATAAAAACATGGGTTTAGCCATTGTTTTCTGACTTTCCCCAATAGGAATTAAATTTGTTTTTGGCCAATCTGAGAGGTAATAAATTGTCCATTCAAGCACTTTGTGCCCTCACTCTCTCTCTCTCTCTCTCTCTCTCTCTGTCTGTCTCTCTGTCACAGTTAACACCAGACATTGTGAATATAAGTATATCAACAATTCTCTCTTCCTTTCTCTCAGTGCCTTCCTCTTTGTTCCTCCTTCCTGTCTACTTCTTGCTACTTCTTATGGCCCTTGTATTGCCTATATTCTTCCTTTTTTATTTGCTCAGGAACTTCCTTTTGTCTTTTCTAAGCATATTGCATTTCTTTGCTTGTCATGCAAAGCCATAAAGTCAGCTTCCTTGTTTACACAACTCTTCAGAATTTTTTATCATTCTAATTTATTTTTAAATCCTTGATCTATACTCTTTGACTGGTTAACTACCCTTTCTACACCAGTTCTTTATTCATAGGTTCATAAGTTCATAGGTGTATATACTAGGGTAATGACCACTAGGGCTTTTATAAGCTTAGTTGTGCAACCCAAATGTGTCCCACAGGTTATATGTTAGACATTTATATAAGGATGAGTTCTGGTTATGAAATGCTTTACTGACTGCCTGTGCCCATCAGAGATGCGGGTGCCAGACCTGGGGTGACTTTTTGATTTCCCATCCAATGGCTGAAGTTATGCTAAAGTAGGTTTAGGGAGGGAGTTTGTTTCACATGGATGGGGAGCCTGTTCCAGAGAAAGGGAATTATCTGAGAAACATATCATAGGTTCATAGGTAAGTACTAGGCTATCTGCCCGAGGGCATCTATAAGCCTAGCAAGAATGTGTTGGCTTTCGCTGCCCCCTTAGATTAGTTCCTTGTGCCTCTGTCCAGTAGAGCCATTAGTTCCCTGTGCCTCTGTCCAGCAGAGTCACTGCAGTGATCCCTGGGATAAATTTTCTGTTTCCATACACTCATCAAGGTGTCTCCTGAAGAGTGTTAGTGAGGGGCTCTGCCTAATGTAGATTGGAATCCTGTTCCAAAGCATGGGTAGTCTCTGGGACAGGAATCTATCCCTCTAGCATGTCCTATTTATCTTTTAGGTTTAGATCCCTAGAGCGTGTGGCTCTCTGGGATTTGTTTTTTTAGGTGGAGCATGTCCATCAATTATGGGTTGGGCATGGCCTTGTATGTTAGGTAGAGATCAACTCTGAGTAAGCGGTATGCAACCGCGTACAGCTGGAGTTTCTTCAGTCAGGCTGCATAGGGCATCTGTTTGAGGCCAGTAATCCTCTTGGTGAGGTACTTCTGTGGTCTTTCCAGCTGTTGCAGGTGTCTTGTAAGGTACATCCCAAATGGGGCGTTGTACTTTATGATGGGTCTGATGAGTGATGAGTAGAGGGGCACAATAACCTCTTTTGTTCTAGATGAGAACCGTTTTGTAATTAGGTGGGCCACATAGAAGGATTTTCTAACCACCTTGGCAATATGATTATCAAAGGAGAGATTACTATCTACTTATGTCCCCAGATCCCTTATTACATTTTCTGTATTTAGGGGACTACCAAGTATGCGGTAGTACACGGGTACTTTGTTTTTTCCAAAGGGGATGACTATGCACTTTTTGGCATTTAGCTTGAGGCCTTGATTTTGACACCAGGTATCCGTCTCAGTGAAACCCTTTTGGAGGATGCCTGTATCAGTCAGAGAGTCAATTATGGCCCCCAGTTTGCAGTTGTCTGTGAACCTGGTCATCCATAGACCTCCTGTGGTCATTTCTAAGTAAAATTTAGGTCTTTAGATCTAGTAGTTCTGATGCTGTTTGTTTTGCAAATGTGTAAAAGATTCATCAGAGCAGAGTCCAGGGATGCCTTGGATGCCAGGCATAGATCACCTCTCAGTAGTCTGTAGGAGACCAAGTATAGCAATATGACTTTGAGGGCATTGTGTTTATGCCCTATATTCGTTTTGTAAGGAATCTTTGGGGATATTTCAGTTGCTGTACATGTCCGGTTAGGCACATACTGACTGGGGCATTATACTCAGTGATGAGTCTGATGAGGGCTGATTATAGTGGTACAGTTACTTTCCTGGACGTAGATGTCATGCACTTTCTTATAATTTGAGCAACATAGAAGGATTTCCTTACTATCTTGGATAAGTATTGGCCAAAGACCAGGTTACTGTCTACATGTGTTCCTCCAATGCTTTTTGCCAGCTCTTAGGGGTGTTTTGTTGATTTTCCTGGGGTGGCCAACTTCCCAAAAGGTACCATAATACATTTCTTTGCATCGAGTTTTAAGTCATGGCTTTGACACCAGTCATTTTTCTCTGTTAAATTCTCTTATAGGTTCATAGGTCCATAGGTATTTACTAAGCTAATGACCACAAGGGACTTGTTAAGCCTAGCCATGCATCTCAAATATCTGACAAGTTCTGGCACCCTTGATAAGTGTAAGCAGGCACTTGGGAGATGAAATATTTACAAGCAAGTGCCTGGGAGATGAACAATATATAGGCTGCCTTCATCAGTTAGGGACATAGGTGTCAAACCAGGGATGAATTTCCTGTTCCCCATCCAGTTGTCCAAGTTACACTTGAATTGGGTTAGGGAGGAAGTCTGAGTCACATGGATGGGGAGCCTGTTCCAGAGACTGGGCAGTCCCTGGGATACAACCCGTTTCTCCTGCAGGAACTATATATTGCACTGGTAAGATTACATCTTTAGAATGCGTAATTCTGGTGCTCTTTGTTTTGTGAATATGCAGGAGACCCTTTAGAGTGGAGTCTGACAATAGCTTGTATGGCAGACATAGATCTCCTGTCAACAGCCTGTAGGGGATAGAATACAAGGACAGGGTTTGATGTGGTCTGCATAGGACATGTTACTTAAGTCCTGTATTTTTAGTGAGGAACCTCTGTTGGCATCCCAGTTATTGGATATGCCTGGTTAGGTACATAGCAAAGGGGACATTGTACTCAATGATAGGTATGATGAATGCCAAATACAATGGAATAATTACTTCCTTGGACCTAGATGTCATCATTGCACAACATAGAATGATTTCCTCACTGCTGTAGACACTTAATGGTCAGAGGCTAGATTACTGTCTACATGTGCCCCCAAGTCCCTGACTACTTGGTCAAATCTTAGGGGTGTGTTTTCAATATGATAGTTACCAGGGATTGATGACTTCCTGAAGGATATTATTATGCATTTCTTGGCATCTAGTTTTAGTCCATGGCTCTGACACCAGTTATTTGTTTGTGTCAGCCCTTTCTGGAGAACATTTGTGTTGGTGGGGGATTCTATGACAGCTCCTAATTTATAATCTTCTGCAAATTTAGTCAGCCAGAGGATACTGGCATTGTCCTTGACTTCAGAGAAGTAAATGGCAAAAATTGCCAAAGATTCCACAAGGCATTCTATAACTATGTCAATAATCTAAATGACAATGCTCAGATCTGCTCTGAGCTAAAACAGAATGGTATTAAATATACTGATCGCAAAGATACTGCCAATATCCTGGCAGATCGATTCAGTGCCAACTTCACCCCCCCTCACCCCCTAAATGGCCCATCTCAGTACCGGAAGATTGCCAAATTCCTGTAATAACGGCCACACAGGTAAAAAACGCACTCTCCAAAGCTAAGAATACAGCTTCCATGGGACCAGATGACATCCTGGGCTGTGTACTACATGAACTACAATATGAACTGGCACCTCACCTAAGTGTCATGTTTAATCATAGCCTCACCTCAGGTTTTGTGCCCACTGCGTGGCGCAGAGCTACAGTTATCCCACTCCACAAGGGGGGATCCACCTTGGATCCCGGAAACTACCGTCCCATCTGTCTGACGAGCCTTATCTGCAAGGCCATGGAGTGTATTATCATGGAACTTATAAACAAAGACATTGGTGACCTTCAAACACTGGACCCCACCCGATTTTGGTTCATGAAGAGCCGATCTTGTCTCCTGAACCTGATTGACTTTTTTGAATCAGTCTCCAGAGCCATGGACAAGGGTAAGGTGGTCCACACAGCCTATCTAGACCTTGCCAAGGCCTTTAACACCACCCCCCACTCTGGAATCATAGATAAACTTACTAAGCTGGGCATTAATCCCTACGTCACCCAATGGGTTGCTAACTGGCTTACTGATAGAACCCACACTATAAAAGTAGCCGACTCCAAATCCAACCCCAGACAAGTGACAAGTGGAGTACCTCCGGGTTCAGTCCTGGGACCGCTCTTATTTGGCATCTACTTCTCTGAAGTACAGGCAAACACTAAGGGACTCTGGCTAACAAAGTTCGCAGATGACTGCAAACTGGGACGCAGATGACTGCAAATTGGGAGCCATTATTGAATCCCCAAATGATGTGGATACTCTACTACAAAAGGGCCTTACAGAAACATATGCTTGGTGCCAGAGCCATGGGCCCAAGATCAATGCCAAGAAATGTATAGTTATCCCCTTTGGTATATAGGTGGCAGTACACTAAACACTGAAAGTGTGATAAGAGACTTAGGGACACAGGTGGACAGTGGTCTCACCTTCGATAACCACATCGCCACAACAGTCAGGAAATCCTTCTATGTGGCACACCTCATCACTAAGGGCTTTTCATCCAGAAAAAAGGAGGTCATTGTCCCACTGTACTCATCCCTCATTAGACCCATTATAGAATACAATGCCCCATTTGGTATGTACCTCTCAAGACATCTGCAACAACTGGAAAGGCCGCAGAAATACCTCACTAAAAGAATCACAGGCCTAAAGCAGATGCCCTACCCTGACTGCCTTAAAAAACTCCAGCTATACTCTGTCACATATTGTCTACTCAGAGGCGATCTCTGCTTAACATACAACAAGGCCATGTCAAACCCAGAGCTGTTGGAAATGCTACACTTAAAGAAATCCCAATCCCTCAGAGCCACACGCTCCAGGGATCTAAATCTTGTCATCACAATAAATAAAACATGCTGGAGGGATAGATTCCTGACCCAGAGACTCCCCAGACTCTGGAATAAATTGTCCATACATGTCAAGCAGAGTGCCTCTTTGGCCCTCTTCAAAAGGAACCTTGATAATTGGATGGGAGAAAGGAAATTCACCTCGGGGATCACGTCAGTCGCCCTGCTAGACAGGGTTCCAGGGAAGTAAATAGTGTGGGAAGAAATAGCTAGGGAATTGTTATGGCTAGGCTTGTATAAGCCCTAGGGCTGATAGCCTAGTACCAACCTATGAAACTATGAACCTATGAACCTATGAAAGGAGAAGTCCCAGGACCAATCCCTGAGGGATTCTGCTTGTGAAGTGCCTCTTTGTAAAGGTAGTTTCCCCAATTCTAACTTCCCGGGTCCTGTTTTTGAGATGGCTGGCTATCCACTGGCTGACATAAGGGTTTGTTCCTAACCTCTTGAATTTGTCAACAATGCCCAAGTGAGCTATTGTGTCAAATACCCTGGCCAGGTCAAGGTAAGTAGTGTGAACCATTTTACCTTCATCCATTGCTTTGGTGACCTTTTCAAAAAAGTCCACCAAGTTGAGAAGGCATGACCTGCCCTTGATGAAATCAAATTGGGTTAGGTTCAGTGTCTGGTTATTTCCTATAATTTCCATAATAATTCATTTTATGGCTTTGCATAAGAGACTAGTGAGGTTTATGGGTCCATAGTTTCCAGGGTCTGGAGAATGCCCACTTTTGTGCAGAGTTATGACCATTGCTGTTTTCCATTCATGAGACGTGAAACTTGTTTGGAGACTACAGTTAAATAGAAATTCCAGACAGTCTGATAGGCCATATTTCCTACCATTTAGAAGGCATCCGTGGATATTGTCTGGGCCTATAGGATCATAGGAGGTTACTAGGCTAATGGTCCTGGGGCCCTAACAAGCTTAGGCAATAGTTTATCTCCAAAAAGAAACCTCAGTCAGCACCTGTCACTCCTATCAGTGAGGGACACAGGTGGAACCCCTGGGACAAATTTGTGGTTTCCCATCCACTCATCAAGGTTGTGCTTGAAGAGGGTCAGCGAGGTGCTCTGTTTGATGTGTATGGGAAGTCTATTCCAGGGATGGGGCAGCTTCTGGGAGACAAACCTGTCTCTCCAGCAGGTTTTGTTGATGTCGCATATTAGCTTTAGATGTTTTGAGTAAGTAGTGCATGAGGAATTAGACTTATGGATATGGAGCATCTCTAGTAGGGCAGGGTCCAAGATTGCCTTGTAGGCAAGACACAGACCAGCCCTTAGCAATCTGTATGATACTGAGTAGAGTGATAGTGATTTGAGCCTGTCTGCATATGACAAGTGTTGGAGGCCATGGATTTCAGTGGCCTTTCCAGTTGGTGCAGATGTGTGGAGAGGTACATACCAAATGGGGCATTATACTCAATTATTGGTCTAATGAGGGAGGAGTATAGAGAGGTAATAACCTTGTTTTTCTGGATGCAATCCCTTCACTTATGAGATGACCCAAGTAAAAGGCTTTTCTGACCATTGCCGCTACATGATGGTTGAATGTGAGGTTATCAACCTGTGTGCCTTGGTCTCTCACCACAGGCTGTGTGCTTAGGGGGTTGCCGTTGATGTGGTGATCAGTGGGGGTCATGTTTTTGCTGAATGGTATGATGATACATTTTTTTGCATTTAGCTTGAGGCCATGACTTTGACACCAGTCATTAGTTGCTGTGAGACCCTCTTGCAGTATGTTAACATCATTTGGAGAGTCAGTGACAGCACCCAACTTACAGTCATCCACAAACTTTGTCAGCCACAGGCCTTTTGTCTCTGAGAAGTAGACGCAAAATGGCAGGGGTCCCAGGACAGATCCCTGGGGAACTCCAGTAGTGACAGGTCTGTTATCAGAGGTGGAGGTGCCTATTTTGACTTTGAGGGTCCTGTTGGTGAGCTAATTGTCCACCCACCTGAAGAGATAAGGGTTTATGCCTAGTTGTGTTAGCTTTTCCATGATGCCTGAGTGGGGGATTGTGTCAAAGGCTTTGGCCAAGGCAAGGTAAGCTGTATGCATGGACTTTCCCTCATCCAGGACCTTTGTGACAGTCTCAAAGAAGTCAACCAGTTCAACAGGCAAGATCTGCCCTTGACGAATCCGAACTGGGTGGGGTCAAGTGCTTGGAGATTGCCTATGTCCTTGTTTATGACATCCATAATAATATGCTCCATGGCTTTACAGATCAGACTTGTCAAGCTAATGGGGCCATTAATGCAGTATTCTTGACCTTAAGGAGAGCATTAAGGACCTGTTCCCTAGTGATAGCAGGGTGAGTTATATTTGATGGTATTTGTTGAAGGAATGTTGAGGGGTGGAGAATGGTAAAGTTGGAGTTGAATTTATCTGCCAGTAGGTTTGCTGTATCTCCTGGTTCAGTATTGGTGGCTCCATGTACAATGAGCTCTGCACATAGTTGTGTATTGCCTTTGAGATTGTGGACTTAGCTGAAGAATGCCTTGTGGTTGTCCTTGGCCTAGGAGGCCAAATTTTCCTCAAATTTGGCTTTGGTAGATTTTATTTGTCCTCTGAGTTATTTGTTTAGTTGAGAGTGTTTTTATCTTGCTGAGTACTACACATCCTAATTTTTGCCATGATTTTCTTCCTTCTGTTATATAGCCTATTGATGTTGTGATTGTTTTTGAGTTGGTTCTGTTCTTCTTTCTGGTGGATACAGCTGCCTCCATGTTGCTATTAACATGCTTGTATAGTGTTTCTATAAACAGTTCCGTGTAGGCAGCAGTGTTCTCATGGTTTATGGGGGCTTTAAATTTTGCCAGGTTATCACTTAATAGTAGCACATTAGCCTTAGAGTAGTTTTCTGAATATTCCAGGGTTAGCTGGAGTTCCATGTTTTATTTTCACTTTTAAGGAGACCATTTTCTGGTCTGGCCTTACCAGGGAAGACATTACAGTAGGGGGTATGCAGTACTCTCCCATATTAGTGAGGAGCAGATCAAGTATGGTTACACCCCTTGTTGGTGTATTGACTATCTGGTCCAGGGAGTTTGTGTTTACAAAATACAGGAATCTCTGTGCCTGTGCATTTGGTGTCGTATAGGATTCCCAATTAATAGTGAGGTAATTAAAGTCACCCATGAATATGGTATTGGGTTAGATGGTGAGTGTTTCCAATACATTTAAATGGGTCTACTTTGTTTCATTGAAAGCTCATTTCACTGTATTTGAATTCACCCTGACCAAACCTCTGGAAGCTCAAATTACTGAAAACTCATTTCACCAAATCTCATTTCACCGAAGTGAAGTACTGGCACTGTGTAGGGTACTGCAAGGCAAGTAAAAGGTATATGCCCTTTTCCCCAATATAGTGTGATCCTGGACTTAGTATATATCTATATATATATATATATATATATATATATATATATATATAGTTGGGGATTTGGGGGGAGGTTCACACCTAGTTTGATTTTATATTTTATTTTACTGAAAGCTTCAAAACAATACATTTTAAACCATAGACATGCATACTTACAATACCAATGACTAACTCTTTCCAGAAGACAATATATACCGAAACTTATGTGGGGGGCTACGACCTCCACACCCCCCAATGTAGGGGCTGTGCCCCCCCCAACTATATATACTACTCGGGCTTCGCTCTCGTGACCAAACTACATCAGCGGTGGGTAAATCCAGCATTATCCACACCCAGGCATGGGTTATTGCTATAATTTAAATGACTTTGAGTGCACAGTCAAAGGAATGTCCCTCAGGTTTCATGGAACCTTAACAATGAGAACTACAGTCCCTACTTTAACTCCAGTAGTAATTAGTAATTATATATATATATATATATATATATATATATATATATATATATATATATATATATATATATATATATAGCATAGATTCTAAGAAGTCATTTAAAGTTCTGTTTCTTCTGATCAGAAATCTTTATCTAGTCAATACAGAATATCTGTAAACAGTCTGGATATTGCAGTAATCTGTATATTGCACTGCATTTTTTATTTTTAAACACCGTTATTGAATTATCACTTGTGAAATAAGCATGTTTACATTTATTTAAAAGTAATCAAACTGTATTAACAAGTTAAAATTAATCCAAATTATCATTATAAAAGTAAAGCATAAAACAGTATGCACATTACAGTGCTTATGGCAAATGGAGAGAAATAGCCAAGTAATGGGACACTGGAATGGCTGCGGGGGGGGGGGGGGCTGTGTATGGGGGGCACCATTTGACCATGATTTTGTGAGGGTGGAGAAGCAGCAATCTCAAAGACAGCCACAGGCAGCACAAACTGTAGCTACACCACTGCACAGACCATACTGATGTACTCCCAGATGCAAACATTATAAATCACTTATAGTCTACCCAATCATTTTCAGTCAAACATTACATAGCTCATTTAAGTCCTGCCTTCTTCTAAACCTCATTCCTTTCCTGTATTTATTGTTGCCACTCTCTTTTGGCTTTACCCAGTTAGGGGTCGCCACAGCGGATCACCGGTCCGCTTATGATTGGCAGTGGATTTTTGCAGTGTGGAGTTGCCAGTCCGGTGCCCAACCTTCAAAAAAGGCACACCCACTCACACACACCTACCTGCATGTCTTTAAAGTTTACTTGACCATGGGGAGGACATGCAGACTCCTCACAAAAGGTGCTCCAGCCGAGAATTGAACCAGAGATACTCTTGCTGTGAGACGACAACACTAACCACTGCACCACTGCGGCCTGTATGTAGTCTGCCCACAATTCCCATTTTTCCTCTATAGTTTGTTCCTCCCTTTTTCTAAATATCTCAATTTCAGTTGTTTTATCTCTCTTACTATATTCACTACTTCTAATATAGATAGTTTAGATTTTGATTTCCATTTTCTAGTAATTGCTGTTTTGGCATCCACCATAATTAGAGACAGCAAAGCCTTGATCAGTCACAGCATGAAGTTATGGAAAAGAGTAGTGGAAGCTAGGTTAAGAAGGGAGGTGATGATTAGTGATCAGCAGTATGGTTTCATGCCATTAAAGAGCACTACGGATGCGATGTTTGCTCTGAGAGTGTTGATGGAGAAGTACAGAGAAGGTCAGAAGGAGTTGCATTGTGTCTTTGTGGACATAGAGAGATCATATGACAGGGTGCCTAGAGAGGAGTTGTGGTATTGTATGAGGAAGTCGGGAGTGTCAGAGAAGTATGTAAGAGTGGTACAGGATATGTACGAGGGTAGTGTGACAGCGGTGAGGTCTGCGGTGGGAGTGATGGATGCGTTTAAGGTGGAGGTGTGATTACATCAAGGATCAGCTCTGAACCCTTTCTTATTTGCAATGGTGATGGACAGGTTGACAGATGACATTAGACAGGAGTCCCAGTGGACTATGATGTTTGCAGATGACTGTGATCTCTAGTGAGAGTAGGGAACAGGTGGAAGAGACCCTGGAGAGGTGGAGATATGCTCTAGAGAGAGAAGAGGAATGAAGGTCAGCAGGACTAAGACAGAATATATGTGTGTGAATGACAGGGAGGACAGAGGAATGGTGAGGATGCAGGGAGTAGAGGTGGTGAAGGTGGATGAGTTTAAATACTTGGGATCAACAGTTCAGAGTAATGGTGAGTGTGGAAGAGAGGTGAAGAAGAGAGTAGAGGCAGGATGAATTGGGTGGAGAAGAGTGTCAGGAGTGATTTGTGACAGACAATTACCAGTAAGAGTGAAAGGGAAGGTCTACAAGAGGGTAGTGAGACCAGCTATGTTATATGGGTTGAAGACAGTGGGATTGACAAAAAGGCAGGAGTCAGAGCTGGATGTGACAGAGTTAAAGATGTTAAGATTTGCACTGGGTGTGATGAGGGTGGACAGGATTAGGAATAAGTATATTAGAGGGTCAGCCCAGGTTGGAAGGTTTGGAGACAAAGCCAGAGAGGCAAGATTACATTGGTTTGGACATGTGCTGAAGAGGGATGCAGAGTATATTGGGAAAAAGATGCTAAGGTTGAAGCTGCCAGGTAAGAGGAAAAGAGGAAGGCCTAAGATAAGGTTTATGGATGTGGTGAGAGAGGACATGCAGGTGGTTGGTGTGACAGAGCAAGATGCAGAGGACAGGAAGAAATGGAAACAGATGATCCGCTGTGGCGACCAATTATGGGAGCAGCCAAAAGAAGAAGAAGAAGAAAGCCTTACCATATCTAGGCAATTCCGATTCTGTAACATAGCTCAAAAAAATCTTCCTCATCACACTAATCTGCCCACCCAGCATATCTGACAGTGCATCCCACAGGGAATCTTTAATGTCGGCCAACTCACTGCCCTCCCAGAAAATATGTTCCCAGTTGCCTCTTTCTTCCCCATCAAACCTCAAGCATGTGCTATCTACCTGAGGAAAAATTCCCTGGAGTCTACTTGGGGTATTAAAATATCTTTGTAAACATTTCGAAGCAAAAATCCTAAATCTTCTAGACTTTGTTGCATATTTGGGAAACATATGTATATCCTGTCATTGTTTCTTTGTGAATTGCTTATCCAATCTCTCTTCCAATCCTTTCTAACCTCCTTTGATTGATTCTTATAGTTATCATGCAATATTTTATATGCTCTACTAATTATTTCTTTTTCAATGGCAGCTTCTGTTCTAGCGTCTACTAAAAACCTCTACTAGTGCTGGTCTTTCATTTAGGACCCCCTCATTTCTTTTGCTTCAACTATACTCTGATATCAGTCCTTGATAGGCAAGGAAATCTCTAACCTGTAGTCCAAATAAATTCTTGGCATCTTCCCATACTTTTATGAATAAGCATTTTTTTTTTTGAAATAGCCTATGGACAACTGAAAGTCATCTAAAATTCGCATACACAAAAATGCACATGCACAGCAAAACACACACACACACGCACACACGCACACACACACACATACACACACACACACACACACACACACACACACACACACACACACACACACACACACACACACACACACACACACACACACACACATGCACACGTGCATGTACACATGCACACATGTACACATACATACAGTATCACATAAAAGTAAGCACCTAACTAGTTAAATAGAATCACTTTTCTTATGTACTGTGACCACTATATTGCTCTTCATATTGTCTCAAATGCTACTAAATTGTTTCTAAAAGGCTAAGCATTTTTGTAAAATAGTTTGTTGCAATAGACAGAGAGCACATATCCTCCAATGGTACAGTCATTTTTTTGTGTTAATCATATTAATATAGTCACGTTTGCTTAAATTGAAAGAAGTATTTTGCCAAGGTAAGAGATAAGCACACAGGAAAATTAACATTTCAAAATATACTGGAGTATATGTTAAATATGTTTTAATTGTTTTGTGATAGAATGCTATAGGCAAGGGGGACATAGCTTTGTGCCAAGCAAAATCAAGAGGTCAACAAAAATACAAATATCATGTGTTAAAGTAAAAAGATGCTGTGCAAAAAATCTGATTGCAGTAAATTAAGCAATAGCAGTTCAGTGTGAAGAAAAGCAGAAAACTACTGCGGATTTCTCAGAAACAAAGCAATGTTCCAACCTTGTGGTTTTGTTTTGACAGTATAACCTTGTAAGATGAATATATAGGGCATACGTCTTCCAGCTTTACTGAACACATTTACTCCTGCTGCATTTCATATTGTTTGAACTATAATGTTTAAATGAATACACAACATTGTTAGGAGTGAGGGTAGTTAAAGTGATCTTGTTTGTAAGAACTATAGTTTAAAAAGTATAAGGGACAGCTGTGGCAAATTTATGGAAGTAACATCACATTTTGATCTAGTGAAGTAATGTTTATAAGTTCATAGGTTCATATTAGGATGTTGATCCAGAGGACTATTTGTAGCCTAAAGATCTCAGCCTCTTTCCATAAGGGCTAGATTGGCCAGACCGGAGTCGTACTTACGATTTCTATCAACTCATTCAGGCTACATCTATAAAGCTCACAGAGCCTCTAATAAGGGTAGTCTATTCCACAAAAGAGGCATACTCTGAAAAAGATAACTATCCTGCCCACAGCTTCTGTTTAAATTTTGGTGGCAGTTTTTGGTCTCTGGAGTGGGTAGTGTGGTATTAATTTTAGTTGCTTCTTTTTTTTTCTTTGCATGAATAACACTTTATTCAAAAAAAATCAAATAAAAGATACCACAATGTAAAAAGAATACAACAAGGTCGATAATTCACAAATCACTGCATTATATAACAAATCTGTATGAGTGGTATTGGCAGAGATGTAAGCATGGCAATTCAGTAATATCACATCTCTCTTAGTATTTCATTAAAAAAAAAACAATCAGGCATTAAGTAGACATTGTATCTCATTTTAAAGGACTGCAGCAGTAAAATAAGACATCAAATAACTCCTTTAAGCAATGAAAACTTCTTAACCAATTATCTTTTGCATAATTTGTATCTTTATAGAAAGACCACATCCTGTACTCATATTCCACTAACTTTCACATGAAGTCATCAGGCTCTGATCTCCACTCCTTAAAAATTATAGCTAAAGATAGTAATATCATCAACCAAAGCCATACCCTCTGACCCTTCCTAAGTAGCAATTAGGAAGTATTAATGTCTGTCTTTATTAGGTAACATTGTTCTTAGCACCCGTGAGGCAGCATGTTGAATACCACTACAAAGTTAATTAATCATTAAGCTGAATTAATCACTGGGTTATACCAAATCATATGAATATAGTCCGTATTCTTTGATCCACACATCCAACAGTTTAGATGAGCTACTCCCTTCTGTTGTAAATTCTAGTTTGTGAATGTTGCCAGTGATGGAAGAGTTTGAAATATGTAAAGTCTATCACTAGGACTGAGATTAACTGGTTAGCATTAGGAAATTTGCCTTTTCCCCACTGTAGTGTGATCTCACAGATGGTGCGTTTGATATACTGTAGTATGTGTGATGGTCAGTATGTTGGCCAAGTAACTCATTGCCCTGGGAAACATGTTCACTGATGTGAATGTTTGATGAATGGCCATTCTCTGATTTATGTTTGATGAATGGCCGTTTGCTGAAGTTAGTTATCGACAAAGTAATATAGACCCATATAATGAGCCTATCTCATATCTTAAGCATCATTCCATGGCACCTGTTTTGATCATCATTCTTTCATTCCAAAATAATAGAAGTCAATGTGGATATGAAAAACAAGATAACACCCAAGGCATAAAGGTATTGAGTATTTCATTACATTATAAATACTTCCTCTTGCACCACCCCATCCCTACTTCAAGTCAACAACTTAGATAAAGGCTTCTGACTCCTCTCCATTTCATATTAGTTTCTTGTGCATCAATTTGTGAATGGACCAATTGCTTACATCATCCAGTTAGCTCTTTATCTGTTACCATGCCTCTCAACCTCTTAATACAAAAAAATCTGAACAAAGCCTGAGAGAAAGGGTGAAAAAGGCCGAAAAATAGGGGCAGATTTTAAATGCTGATCTTATAAACTTAGAAAATTGCCAGGATAACAGGATTCATCTTAGAATGCCCTTTTCCTGATGGGTATGACATCTGAAACACAAATGTATGTCAATTTTTAGTGACTTCAGTCCTCAGATCATCCTAGCAATTTGCCAGAAAGTCATAAATTGTATGAGGAACAGACCAAAAATATGAGGCAGAAATGTGGATAGTTGAGAGGTATGTCTGTTAACACTATGTGCTTTTCTCTGTCCTTCAGCTATAGAATATTACAGCCATGTGAGTTACTTTCTGGGGAACTCTCTGCATCACACCACAATTGTCTTTTGCTCTCAAATTCTTTAATTAGTGATCTGTGTTTCAATTAATTCTACATCTGTTCTCTCTCCACCTGCTCCACTTCAGCACTTTTCTGTCCACTCTTATCTCGCACTGTAGGCCAGTCTATCACATTTGCAGGCCTGCTCTCAAAATTTCCAGTCCCACTTCCTCCTGATATTGCTCACTGTGGGTGTTCATTGGTTCTTTCTGAACATCTGGTTCATCTTTCTGAACATCAGTGGTCCTCCACCAATTATGCAAGTGTACACCTTTTCCATCTCTTTCTCTGACCTGGCCCAATATGTCATTCCCTGTCATATTATTTTCAGTACAGCTGGGTGTATTAAATTTATTACTGCTCTTCAAACCTGTACTGCCAGTGGAAGCAGATGAGATTTTTGCCTGCAAATGTACACAGAGATATCCTCCCCAACCCTGGTCACCTGCTTCACCTTTACCAAGCTCTTTTATAAAGCCATCTGTCTCAGCAAAGAGTTATACAGCTTTTAACTAGGACACTTAAGAAAAGAAAGTGTAAAGGTTTGCTTTCCAGCCCTTTTAGCTTCCATACCCAGTTTATCCTATTAATCTGGACATCCAAATAACCTATTTACTGCAATTTCTTTATTAAGATGCTGATCCAGCCCACCACAAATATAAAATTGTCATCTTCCTCCACACCTTCTTATAAGCCAGAAATGGGTACATTGCCTTTGTTGGCCTTTACTTCCTGATCTTTTTGCCATGTCTGAATACTTCCACTTTCAGCCTTAACTGTTGCACCTTCTTTGCTAAAAAGAAGCAAATGTTTCTACAAGTTTTATTTTTTTCTCATTTCCATGTACTACTCACCACATTTTGTCATTTTTTAAACTCATTGCTGAGATTTCCTGAAAAAAGTGCTCAGATATCTACATTCAAGCAAGCCAGCCATCCCTGGATATGTTCAAGCTATTCTTCTTCCATGAATTTCTCATTTTATCTACCACCTGCTAGAAATGTTAACACAAGTGGTTTAAAAAAGCAGACTCAAGCCAGAGAGTTCAGCTTAATACTTCTAAAGCTTAACTTCTAAGCATTGGCTAGGTATGGAGCTTACAACATATTCAGCTTGTTCCAGTCTCAACAGCATAACAAGTTGCTAACAACAAGCATGACACTGATACTGATTATCTTTGTCAAGTTACTAGTATATTTTCGAACTACAGTAATGATCAACACTGAGCTCAATAAACAAAGTGTGTGTGTTAAAATGTATTAAGAATAAACAAGGATTAAACACTTTTGTATAAGAACTTCATCAGAATCAACATACACTTCCATTTTACACAGTTAAATACCCCTCCCTTGATCACACATCCAATAGAAACCCACCATCAATTAACCATTTGAATCCCAAACAAAATGGTGAATAACATCAAGTTAATACTCAAAAATATAGCTAGTATACATACAACTATTAAAAATCATATAACTATTAAAAACCAGAGTGACAAAACTTTTTGACATTACTGCATTGTAACAAACACCCCTTATGTATCTAAGATTCTATACTTAACTCCTATTGAAATTCTATAAAACCCAATTACACTATATACGGCTTTAATTTTAAAACACAGATGACAGACTCTCATTTAGGCCGGGGGGGGGGGGGGGTAGTGGCATTTAATCTAATTTGCCAACTTAGCTCTTTTGCCTCCAACATATCTTCCCACGGTCCACCCTGAGGGGAATTTAAGTGTGTAAAATGGAAGTGTATGTTGATTCTGATGAAGTTCTTGTACGAAAGCGCTTAATCTTTGTTTATTCTTAAATAAATTTTAACAACTCTCTCCAGTGTGTTCTTGGTTGCATCTTCTGGACTGACCTGCTGCCCTGGTTTGGATATTTCTATGTTTGGTTTGTCCTGTTCCTGTGGTTATACAGTAAAGTGGGTGTGTTACTTCAGATCTTGATAACTATACACCTGTAATCCTAAGAACTGTATTATGTAGAGCAAGGGAGAGATCAGTTACAGAGTTAATTTAAAGGGATAATTGAAGTTTGCTTCTCAATAGTCTTTACCATTTTGGGTTTGTAAAAAGATCGTATCTATCAAATGAAATATAATTTTTGAGAAGGTTGCAGCTGCATTTTATGAAGGCCTTACAATACAAAGAGATGATCTGGACTCAGTTAAAGCCTTCATAGTGTACCACACAATAAATCATAGTGGTTAAGTAATAGAACATTACAAGTTTATGCTGGTGGCTTTCTATCATGTCCATGCAATCCTCAGAACTGTGTTTGGCTTGATTTTTTGGGAATCTTCTAACTTCAAGGTGGGTAAACAGCTTTGAACTATAAATATGTCATTATCTGAAAACTTGATAACATATTCAGATACCCACTAGCTGCTGGGTGGTGCAGGAAGGACTTGAGAAATACACTATTTGTAACAACAATATTCTAGCTTTCAATATTAAGAACTGTAGCACAATCAAATCTGAGAGAATGAAGTAGAATTTGACTAAAATGGTTAGAGAGCTTGGAATATAAATTAAGTTTTTAATTTATTTTTTAGCAATAATCCATGAATGGGTGTTGCCCATGTTAGGAGTGGTTTGATCATGAGGGAGAAGTGTGAGAGCTCTTTAATCTTACTTGTGCACAAATATTTGAAATATTCCACTGTTGCTGATGACTATTTCTCACCTTCTGAGAAGAGCAAAAGAGAAGAGCAAAAGGAAGCTAGTCTAAGTTTAATAAAACATGTTTGATCTCTTGGAAGAGGGTGTTAAAACAAACAAACAAAAAAAATCCTCCCTTGCTTTATATGTTCTAAGAATCAGTATGCAGTGCAGGCAGAGGAGAGAAAACTCTGCAGCCCTTCTATACTTCATCTACTTTTCTGTGTCATCTCCACCAATCATTTCATTTCATAAACATACATCTTTGGGAATAGGGACTCTTCTTTCTGATTTCATAGGTTAGGATGTTTGGATGCCTTAGATCTCCCACTACACTGGCTTATATTCATTCTCCTGGCCACTGTTAAAAGCAAATCCACACATATACCAGTAAACAATCTACCAGCAAGTAGACCACTCAACGCCCAATGGTCTTCACATATGGAGATCATACACACCTGCATGCAATTTCATGTTCATATTCGGCTTCAATGGAATTAAAAAAAAGTACCTGAAAGTCTATTGCAGGTCTGGTGCCAGCAAAAAATAAAACTAGAAATTTCAATCGCACACACACACACACACAACACACACACACACACACACACATATATATATATATATATTGCAAAAAAGTGATAATTAACTTTCTTGTCAGGTCTGAAACAGAGTACAGTGAGTCAGCAGCAAAGGTCATTAGGCATCTATATGTATATCAGCAAGTCTGATCCCATGGTTTATGTCAAGTTTTATGGATGTTTTATTGATGATGTTTTATGTAGTGGACAACTACAAAGCTTGAGCTTGATTCTTTTGAGTACATTAGCTCCATCACCGATTTATTTTTTTAATTAATCTTTAATACTTCTGACACACATTTGAATTTCTTGGACATTACTTTGATAAAAAAAGGTTACAAATTAGGAGTTTGAGTCAGACATTTATCATAAACCATCATCAGTTCATGGTAAGCTATAACAAGTTGCCGTCCAAAGTAGCTTAAATAGAATATGGTGAAGGGTTTGACTGCTAGAATATCTAATTTTACATCCAATGCTTTAGATTTTGAAAGAAAATCATGGAAGCTACAAAATTTAGTTTTAGTAAGGGGCTATTTAGAGATCACTAAATCAAAGTTTTAATGAAGTAAAATCATAAATCAAGTAAATACTCTCTGTTTTTGGCATCTGGATTAGAGCATAAGTGTACTGGCAATAATTGAGTTGACTAGAATTCAGCTATGACTCTCATCTATAATGATATAAAATATATTGTTCACATAAACTGAGGCATATTTAAAAGGACAAATGATTATTTCAGGTTATATATAACCCTTTTTAGCAGTAATAAAATAACAGAAAAGTAAAATGGCTTTTGAATTTTCTCTGCATGTAAAATTATAAACCAAAAAGCATGTGCATTTGTAGTTTTTATAGTTATTGTAGATAAATCTATACTGGACCATACATGGTAGTAGATGACTTCAGTAAAAACAATGGGTGTGAAGACTGGGTCTGTATTATAATATCGATATCTTAAAATGTCGACTCTCACTTGTTCAATACAAAATTGTTGAACTCCAAGGTTCCCGTGCCCTTTCCCTGACTGTAGTGTGATCTCGGAGTTAGAATATTTAGTTAGGGGGGTGTGGGGGGTGGGCACAGTCCCCCACTTAAATATGTTTGGTTTTGTGTGGAGTTGGTGTTTGGCCAACCGATTTCTTTCCGTTGGAAAGAAATCGGTGATTTGGCCATTCGGGAACCTTGGAGTTCGACATTTTCATGTCGAACAAGTGAGAGTCGACATTTTAAGATGCTGATATTATAATATAGACCCGTAATGACCATTATAATTGTTTAACAAGCAGAGTAGTGTATGTAGCCATATGTGTTATTAGACTAGCATTCCACAACAGCATGGCAGAAATAAAACTAAAGAATTTATGAACATTTTTTGCAGCCAGGAACAAAGAAACACAAAATTCAGTTTATGGTCATAGCACTGATTGTAAAAATGTCATTTGATAAGAGACAGGTTTCTGTAAGAGGTGGGGATTTCAAATCTCTTGTAGAAAAAATAACTTAAGTAACAATTATGACTTAATGCATCTGTTTTCCCTCGTTTAAATGGCATCTTTTCCATTAAAAGCATTTTGCACTTGAGAAGTCAAGAAAGGAACTGACATTATAATTGTTATTTTTCATGACATTAGTTGTAATAGTTTTATTTATATATTCGGATGGTTTTGAGTCACACAGTGTTCTGATAAAGTATATTTGTTGTGTAGACAAAAGTGTTTGATCTGTGTCTTAATAAACATTTCTTGCAGAATGTTTATACTGTTTTTGGTTATTAATTTGTAGTTTTTGATCAATGGTACACAGATATATGCAGACTGTGGTAATAAATGGCATATTTTACATAATGTCCAAAGCACTCATGCTATACAGTATACTTTAGACTTCACTACATGTGACTTACTAATTCTGTTTTTTTTTTATTTTCAGGCATCAGGTGGTAGAAATGCCACAGAGGTAACTATATTATTATTGTTTAAGTTGTCAGTATGTTATTTTCATGTAAATGCTTTGTTAGGAAGCAAAATGAGAAAACATGGAAATTACAGTACAATAAAGTGATGCAACATATTTTCCTGTTGGAGCAGAAAAATAGAAAAGCCAGGCTTCAGAAATTTTTGTTGTACCTCAGAGACAAACAGTGGAGACTGTAACCTCTGTGGTCATTATGAGTTAAAGGTCATTATTTATTCTGTTGCACTGGTGCAACACATTTTCAGTTCCCATTTCACATTGCCAGCTGTTACATGCAACTTCATGTAGTCCAGGGTTCGGTTCTCGCAACCTCAGTTTGACTACTGTGTGACTGAGCAAGTCATGTAATCAAAGAGTGCTCTGGGAGCATTGGGAAAATGTGCTAAGCTCCTAAATAGGTTCCTGGACTGCTTGACTGTTAATTACAAGACACTTTAGTGCACACTGTCTGCTTCCATTTTCTCTCAAAAAATCATTAGCATTTATTTATATTATTATTTTAATATGAATAATGCTTAGGATCAACCCGTTTAATAGTTTAAATAAAGAAATAAAAAAGTGAATGAATTTTTAACACTGATTAAGTTTAAGTTCTGCAGATACATGTTGCAGCCATCATTTGTTTACTTCAAAACAGCACTGTATAAAACATGCCAAGCTGACTCCAACAGCAGCCTACCCAGCAAAATTAGCCACTATTAAGAGGAAAAAATCTATGCAACAACTGCAGAATGACATTGTTGTCCAGTTCCCTGTCACCTTTTGATACCAATATAGGATGCATGCAGAGCATGTACAAGTGCAGTATAATAAATGACTTCTAGCTTCAAAACTTTAATCTGAAATACAATTTGCTCATGAAAAAAAATATATAAAAGAAAAAAGTTTCACTTTTTTGCTACTTGTTGAACTGAACACTAATAGACTGGAAGTGCAAAGCCTTGTTATGTGAATGCATGTGGCTAAATGTGTAGAACTGCCAAATGCAAAACAGACTATACAGTGATTCAGAATTTTAGTAGAAATAAAAAAAATCAGTAAAAGTACTAGCACTGATTCAGAATTTACTGGAAATAAACACTTGGTGAAAAGATAAACAGTGCTGCGAAACACAGTAGTTACTGAATGTGTATGTGTATGATCTGGTCTTGTGCAACATAAGTTCACTACCAAATACAGCTATAGCTATAGATGATATAAAATTGTCTATCAATAAGCAGCTCTTGAGTATATCAGCTTTTTTAATGATAGTGTGGAGTGATAGTGTGGATCCCGCCTGGTGGATGGGGACCATGGTTCGTCTTGTAGGTAAATGCCACTCTCACAATTCTGTCTGCTTTGCTCCATTGACACTGCCTCCTTGTGATGACCAACATAATGTCACACTCTGGGATAGCACAGCACATAGGTAGTGGTGCAGAGCCAACATAGTTCTATGCTGTAGGCACTGCTGTGGGCAGCAGCTGCCAGATACTCCAAAAAATAGAAGAAATAATGGAAGTACTTTCTAGAATGTATGGAGTGTATTCTTTCATGGTAAAGTTAACCATTAATATAATTTTGTTTAAAAGCAAAACTCTAGTCAAAAGGCAGTGTACTAACTGCATTATGCTCACCGCTAATACGCAATTTCTCAACACTAATAATTACTTCTGGGAGAGGTGTATATATCTAATTAATCTAGAGATTTCCCTCTCATATAAAAACTTGCCTTGTGAGCTTCATACACCTACACCAAAATCCTCTACTGATTATACCAAGATGTCTTCTGTCAAGGCTGTAAAAATCACTCGTAAAACTATCTAGAAATAAGAATAATCTCAGTAAAATAAGGACACTCATCTACCTCATGCATACCTACCATAAAACGTTGCCTTGAGCAAAAACACGCAAATCCTCCAACACACTGAACCACAGCGGCAACAAAAATGTTTTAGTGATATGTGACTGTGTTGTCAGGAACATTGACTCATCACTCATAAGGCTGAACAAAGAGAGAGTTACAGCAAGTTGTCTTTCAAGTGTCAAATTTCTGACATTAAAAGGGCCCTAAGGACTCCAACTCCTGACAAATATGACTACTGCATGGTAGTGATACATGTGGAAGTGAACAACCTGAGAAGTAAAGGCCTGTGGGACATGCAGAGAGACTACCTCTAGTGCCTTTTCCCAGGCAGAGTCCTGTTAATAAACATTCCAACATAACTAACATATCAATCCCAGTATCAGGTCCCATGAAGGTGGGTCTCCTCAATGACAGAAGTCTTAACAACAAATTGCTTGATCTTCAGACAGTCTTGTATTTGGAAATCATGCATGTCTTGTTTTTAATGTAAATAGAGTACTTTCTCTGTACTTGGGTTTTGTGTTTTTCAAGTCTTCAGACCTGATGGAAACTGTAGTGTAGCCTCCATATTTATCAAGAAACATATTAATATATGACAGATTCCTAGTGCCCTACAAACCGAACTCAATGAACTGCAGATCATTCTATAGATTATTATTTATCAACAGTTATCTACAGAGCACCTTTATTTGCCCCCACATAAGATTTTCTCGTGAATTAAATGATTTCTCTATTAGAACAAAAAAACTCATTTTGGGTGACTTGAACTACCCTTCAAGAAACTGGAACATCTACACCTCCAATGTAGGATATGCCCCAAAATTCCTAGATTTAATAAACGAAAATGTCTGAGAGTAGATGATAAACAAATTTACTAGAGAACTCATCATTCTTGATGTAGTTCTTACAAATGCAGCCTCCTCTTGAATTACTGCTCTGGTGCCTCATTCTCTAGTGAAGTCTGACCATAGATTTGTGAGACTTTCCTTTAAACTCCCAAAGGCCTATACAACAAACTCCACTGAATGTAAAGACTATAATGAAATATCAACATCCCTTTATGACTGCACCACCCATGACCTTCAAAGAGCAGCAAGGTTCACTAAGGAATTCTGCACCAATTTAGAAAAATGCATAGAGCTAGCAGCCCCTGCTAAAACCAGGTGTCATGGGAAATTTAAAAATATGTCACCATGGTTACTCACTACTATAAATAAACCCATTGAATCACATAGCAGATCCAAAACCTCTCTTTTCAATGAAAATATGAAAGATATTACTAAAAACTGAAAAATGGTATCAGATCCACTAAAGATCCCATGACCTTAGGCTGACCTCTGAAGGTAAAGATAATTATAAATCTGCATTTAGCTTTGTTAGAAAACTAAGCAATAATTCCCTTCATTTCTCTGAACTTATTCAAAATGGCAATTCCTATTCTGTCCCGATAAACATTGCCAACAATCATACAAACAGTGTCAACTTCACCACTAAGACTTCTGTTCTGAGTCCAGGAACACCTTACTACTTTACTCCTCCAATTATCTTTAAACTTTATTTACTGAAAGTGCTAACCAATACCAAAAATATTTCCCCATGGGATATGACAGTAAACCTGGTTTATCAATTAACAGTGTTAAATATATCTTTTGCGTTTAGCTACTGGGTTCATCCCTGATGAGCGGTGCACTGCAGTCTGAATGCCCCCTCCATAAGGATGGTCTTATAAACAGAGCCATAACTAACTCATCTATTGTTCAGTGCAGTTCCATGATCTAGCACCCCTCAACTGTATGTTGAGGAAGAAGAAAAGGTCTTCTGGCTTACAACTGTAGCACACTGATTGCTACACATGTAACAACTAGCTTGCTACAGTTGCAATACCATCCATAAAGCATTTCAGCCCTGACTGCATACACAGTATAGGCATTCATTTCTGAATGACAATACTGCAATACTGTCACATCAGCAACTGACAAGTGTACTCTATAACACCTTGCACCAGGACAGTCACTCGCTTCACCCCACCCTAGCTATGCTTTTGCTTATAACCATCCCAGGTAATTACAGACCTGTCAGTTTACAAACCTCAACTGCAAAACCATGCAATGTATTATAAGTAACCTCATGATCCCCAACAGTTTGGCTTTGTAAAGAAAGACGCAGTCAACTGAAGATGGTAAATTTCTTTGAAAAGGCTATAGATGGTATAGACATTGGCTGTGTGGGTCACATAGTGTATCTTGACTTGGCCAAGACCTTCTACACCATTCCCAAGCTGGTATCATATAGAATCTAAATGCTCTATAAATTGACCCATATGTGGTAAGAGGGATAGTGAAGTTACTGAAATACATAACCTCTCTTTTTTGGCCTTTACTTTTCAGCCCTACAAACACAGAGCCTAGACCTCTAATTTACAAAGTTTGCTGATGATTGTAAACTGGAGGTTGTTGTTAAGTCATCATCTGATACCCACAACTTCCAAAAGGAGCTCTTCCTAGTAAACGTTTTGTGTACTAACCATGATATCAAATTAAATGCTAAAATGTGTAGTATCTTTACTTTTGGTAGGTATCCCCCTACCCTTATCATACTGTATAGATAAGGTACTGTGACAAAGGGAGATAATGCCAGCCCAGCTATCTGGAATTTTGTAAAGAATTATATGTCATTTGTGAAAATCAACATGATTCATATAAGATGCTTGTGTTACAAATGTGTTAGACATGTATGTCATGTGTATATCAAACTGCTGGTACAGAAGTGTGTGTTGGAAAGGATTTTACAAAGAGCTTGAAATGTATCCTCAGTGTACCCTACTGGAAAAGAACAGAAATGTGCATGCACTATTGTAACTGTTTAAATGTATATATTTTAATAGTGGAAACTGGAATACAGGAGGTTAACTTCAATCCAGCAAAACTTCAGAAAAATAGCTGAAATTAAATTACTTTATGGTACCAGGGAGACACAATATCTGTGCTGAGAGGCATTCTGCATTATCTTGGAAGTGTTTAATTGTTTTATTACTTCCAGCATTTGCCAAGATCTGAAGAATATCCTATGCCTTTGTATTTTTACAGGTAGATGCTAAATGCTACCAGATACCATCAATGCTTGTTTTGGGTCTGGAGTCTAGAAGTCAGATGACAACAAATGATGTCATTCTGCAAGGTATCCCAGCAGCAATATTTGAGATATTAATTTAAGAAATCTCTGAGTGTGAGACACAGCATTCTGTATTCTGTCTTTGACCTGACAACAACTAAAGAAGATCCAGTCTCCACATCTGACTTGCTCTGATGAAGTACATTTCTAGGGAACAGTATAATTGTTTTAGATATAGTCAGGAATATAGCAAAGCTTAGTTTAGATATTTTTCTTTATTTATTTGAGACTGTCCTGCAATGTTGTTTTAAATATTTTCAGTGGTTTTGAACTTTGATGTCACTGTGAATATATATTTAGTATTGCCTTGTTATTTTATTATTTATTATTAAATATATTTAAACCTTTCATTGTAGCTGATCTGTGTAGAGATATTTAAGTTCTGAGAGCACTTGCATATTTATTTGGTGACACTGTGTATGCCACTCCTGATAGCCTTGCTCTTGGTCAAACTACCATTTGTAATAATAGTAACATTACACAGTAAGACTGGACACCCTTTGTTAAGGGATTTAAAGTAGCTGATAAGGAGTTGGCTGGTGGCAGTGATAACTACTTTATGTTTTACTCTGTAAAGGCTGTGGCCGAGGCACTAGAGAAAGAATAAGAGAAATTGGACTGAGTTTAATAAACTTTTAGGAAAGTAGAGCTGGGACTCAATGAAATTTGTTCTGGTTGTTTGCTGATAACTACTTTATAGTCTGGAAAAAAGGGGGCATAGCTAGTAAATCTATGAAAGCCTTTCCCAGGAGTGTGTGTATAAATCAAACCTCAAAGAGTGTGTGTGTGTCAACTACTTGGGCAGGGACAAGAAGCACTGGTTGGACAGAGAGGGTGCTGGAGGTCTTGGCTTGGCTACTCAGCTGAGATCTCAACTCTGCCAGTGGGGAGTCTTACTGGGTATCTGGAGAAAGAGGGAGGAACCAGCCCAGGACTGACTGTGGTCTCTGTGTGCTCTTAAGAGAAATTAACCTTGATGCAGAAAACTGCATCTGGAAATACTGTGTGCATACCTTGTCATCTTTCTAGTGTTGCCACTGTTGCCAGTGGTGAGTGTGAAGGCTGCCAGCCTAGCTAGATAGGATTTTGTAGATAATTCTGTCATTTGTGAATATTAATGTAAGCCGCATGCTTGTTCTCTTAAATGTGAGAAAATTATGGTAAATGTTAAACTTCAAAAATGTAACCACATTGCACTCTACTGGAGGAAACTGATAAGTCAAGAATTGTATAATTGTTTGATCTCAAGACTCGAAGCTGAGATGTCTGAATGAAGGAATTCTTCCTATTGTTTTGAGATCAGAGTTAATGACTAGAATTTACATGTATAATGTCTTTTATTGCTCTGGCTTCCTGACCAGCTGCAAGATCAAAAGGGCTGTTACACTCTGAGTTTCTTTTAGCCTGGGAAACAGAGAATAATGATGTAATCTGAAATGAGTCAGTGGTACTGTGTTATAGGTTCATAGGTTCATAGGAGGGTACTAGGCTATTGGCCCTAGGGCCTATATAAACCTAGCCGAAAATGTACCCTGGCTTTTGCCACCCAAGAAAATTATTTTCCTGTGCCCCTGTCAAGCAGAGCCACAGAAGTGATCCCCAGGGTGAATTTCCTATCTCCCATCCAATCATCAAGATTTTGCTTGAAGAGTGCTAATGAGGAGCTCTGTTTGACATAGATAGGTAGCCTGTTCCAGAGTATGGGAAGACTCTGGGACAGGAATCTATCCCTCCAGCATGTTCTGTTTATTGTGGTGATAAGGTTTAGGTCCCTAGAGCATGTAGCTTGGAGGGATTGGGATTTCTTTAAGTGGAGCAAGTCCAACAGCTCTGAGTTTGACATAGCTTTGTATGTTAGGCAGAGATCGCCTCTGAGTAGGTGATATGCGATGGAGTAAAGCTGGAGTTTTTTGAGACGGTCTGTGTAGGGCATCTGTTTGAGGCCAGTAATCCTCTTTGTGAGGTATTTCTGTGGCTTTTCCAGTTGTTGTAGATGTCTTGGGAGGTACATACCAAAAAGAGCATTGTACTCTATAATGGGTCTAATGAGTGATGAGTAGAGGGGAACAATGACCTCTTTATGTCTGAATGAGAAACCTTTTGTGATGAGGTGAGCCACGTAGAAGGATTTCCTGACCACTGTGGCGATGTGATTATCAAAGGAGAGACTACTGTCCACCTGTGTCCCAAGGTCTCTTATCACATTTTTGGCATTAAGTAGAATACCAGCTATGTGGTAGTTCATGGGTACAGAGTTTTTACCAAAGGGGATGACAATACACTTTTTGGCATTGAGCTTCAGGCCATGGATTTGACACCAGGCATCTGTCTCAGTGAGGCCCTTTTGTAGTATGTCCACACCGTTAGGAGTTTTGATTATGGCTCCTAGTTTGCAGTCATCTGCAAACTTTGTTCGCCAAAGACCTTCTGTGTTAGCCTGTACTTCAGAGAAGTAGATACCAAACAGGAGAGGACCCAGGACTGAACCCTGTGGCACTCCACTTGTCACTGGTCTGAAGTCGGATTTGGAGTCTGCTACTTTCACAGTGTGGGTTCTGTCCATGAGCCAGTTGGCAACCCATCTTGTGACATAGGGATTTATACCTAGTTTAGTGAGCTTATCTATAATTCCAGAGTGGGGGATGGTGTTGAAAGCCTTGGCGAGATCTAGATAAGCTGTGTGAACCACCTTACCCCCCTGCATCTATGGCTTTGGTGACTGCTTCAAAGAAGTCAATCAGGTTTAGGAGACATGATCTGCCTTTTACAAATCCGAACTGGGTAGGTTCCAGAGTTTGGAGATTACCAATGTCTTTATTTATGAGTTCCATGATGATACGTTCCATGGCCTTGCAGACAAGGCTCATCAGGCTAATGGGGCGGTAGTTCCCGGGGTCTATCATGGCTCCCCCTTTGTGGAGTGGGATAACCGTCATGGTGCGCCATTCAGTGGGCACAAAGCCTGAGGTGAGGATATGACTGAATATGGTACTTAGGTAGGGTGCCAGTTCATTCTGTAGTTCATGTAGAACGCAGCCTGGGATATTGTCAGGTCCCATGGATGCTGTGTTCATTGCTTTGGAGAGCGTGTTTTTTACCTGTGTAGCTGTGGTTACAGGAACTTTGCATTCTTCCGGTATAGATATGGGCCCTCTAGTGGGTGTGAGGGGGGTAAAGTTAGCACTGAACCTATCTGCCAGGATGTTGGCAATATCAGTTGGTTCTGTATATTTAGTGCCATTGTGCTGTAACTCAGAGAAGATCTGAGTGTTGCCATTGAGATTCTTGACATAGCTATAGAATGCTTTGTGGTTGTCTTTAGAGTCAGTGGCAATTTTGTTTTCATAACTAGCTTTGGAGGATTTTATGAGGGATCTCAGCTTCTTACTGAGGTTGACCAGGGCATTCCTCCAGTCATGGGATTTTACTTTTTTTTGCAACAGTTTCTTTCTTCTGTTGTAGAGTTTGTTTATGGCAGAGGACCACCATATCAGCTTCCTTTTTTTGGAGGATAGCATCTCAGTTCTATTAGGCATAGCATGATCCATGCACTCGTCTAAATGCTTATAAAGTGCATGTGTGTAGGACTCACCAGTCGTAACTCTATTGTCCATCTGCATAGGTGTCATGAAGTTTGCCACTTCTGTCTTAAGAAGTATGAAGTTGGCTTTGGAGAAGTTTTTTACGGTGGTTTCCCTAATTGGGGGTGGGATGTGGATGTCTAGGGTGATTCGCTTGTGGTCGGATCTGACCAACGAGGAATTGACCTCTGGTGTGGAACACCGGTTTCCCATGTTGGTAATGACCAGGTCTAGGATATTACTGCCCCTGGTGGGGGTGTGAATAAGTTGATCCAAGGCATTGGAATTTATGAATTCCAGAAAATGTTGAGCAAAAGAGTTGGTACATGAGTAGTTTTCCCAGTTATTGGTGGGGTAGTTGAAATCGCCCATTATTAGGGTGTTAGGTTGTACCCTAATACTTTCCAGTGTATCAAGAAATGAGGAGTGGGAATCCAGGGGCATGGTGGGGGGTCTGTAGCAAGCTACAATTTGGATTATGGTCTTGCTCAGAGTTAGTTGCACTTGGATAATCTCGGATGCATTATGCTGTTCAACTAGCCTGGAGGTGTGGATATCCTTAATGAATATGGACACGCCTCCACCTTTAGTACTTTGTTCTGGGTTAGGTGGCCGAAAGGTGTGGTATGAATTATAGCCTGGTAATGCAGGGGTGCTCTCTGGAGCTTTGAACCAGGTCTCTGTCACTGCACAGATGTCGATGTTCTCCATTTTAAGAAGTGCCTCGAGTGAGTGCATTTTGAGGTTTAGACTTCTAGCATTTATCAATTTAAGGACAGAGAGAGAGAGAGAGATAATCAAAGCATTTTGCATTTGTTTTCAGAAATGACAACATCACCAGCACTGCCTTGCTCTATATGTAAGTCTATTTTAGAACTGTGTTTGCTCTTAGACATAGATAGGAAATAGTAAATCCAGTCTTGCTGTTTTCTGAATTGATGTCAGAACTTTTCTACTGTATTATTTTAAGCATTTCTCTGTGATCTCTAAACTCTTGACTAGCACTGTGTAGTAAGAAGTACTGTCTTGTGTTCTTATTATTTATTATTAAATATTTTTAAACCTTTCAACTGTGGCTGTTTTATGTAGAGATCATTTAAGCTCTAGAGTACATTGCATGTATATAGTGATGTTGTCCAAACCTCTCCAAATAAGTATTGCTGTTCATCACACTTACCAGTTGGATAATAATATTGCACAGGAATAATTGGACACCCTTTGATAAGGGCCGTATTAGTAGCTGATAGTGGTTGGTGGCAAGTGGTACTACCGTATAGTCTGAGCAGAAGGGGCAGAACCTGTGCCAACCCTCCCCAGGAGTGTCTGTGTGTTTGTATATAACTCTTATGTCAAAGTAGGTGTGTGTCAGCTACTTGGGCAGGAACACAAAGCACTGGTTGAACTGAGAGGGTGCTGGAGGTTTTAGCTTGACCACTAGGTTGAGATCTGGACCCTATAGCTGTGCCAGTGGGGAGTGTTATTGGGGATCTGGAAAGAAAGGGAGAAACCAGCCCCAGACTGACTGTGATCTTTGTGTGTTCTTAAGGGAAATTGTACTTTACTGTGTGTGTATTTGTTATCCTTCCCAATGTGGATGCCTCTCACTGGTGTTAGTGGTTAGCATTGAGGCTCCTTGATTGCTGGTCTAGTGGTGGGGCATCACAGGCACCACTAAGAAATTAAAATTTAGTCAGGGGCTTAAGAACTTAAGTTTTTAAATCCCTTTCTTTTGACCATTGCGTGATAATGATTGTCAGGAGAGCCTTTTATTTATCACAGCTAATTGTCAAAGGAAAATTGTCAAGGTCTAATGAGGGAATCACTCTGTTATAGTCAGCATTGATCAGACCAACTATTACCAGTTATAGACAAATTCACTCTAATGCACACAAAGATACCTTACTGAAAGGATACAAGGCCTAAACAATACATCCTACATGGACCGACTCAGTGTCCTGTCATTATAACCAGTATCCTATAAACTGCTAAGAGGTAATCTGTGCCTAGCATACAAGGAATTCTCTGAGCTAATACAGATGGATTTACTGCACATCTGCAAGTCAAGTGGCATCAGAAATGCTCAGTCCAGGATTTTATCTGTTGCATGGACTCCCTCAAACTATCCATTGTAGGATTCCATATTCAGTAGACTCCCTCTTATCCAGCCTCACTGGATCTTTGGCTGGATAAACAAATGGCTGGTTAATCAGGAAAAAAGCATACAAAATAGCATTTATAGATTGTAAATCAGATTAAAAAATTATGTATATATGTTATATGTAAATATTTATTCTTTGGAAGTGAACACAAACAAGAGAGGGAGAGTTTTGGAGGTCAAAGTTTAACTTTTAAGACATGGCTTGTAATGATATTGGCAGAAGTGTTGTTCTTCTCTGTTATCTGTTGCTGCAGCTATGGCAGAAATTTGAAGGCCAGTTAAAAAGGAGGCTGGATAAAAAGAGGCCTGATAAGAGGAAGTCTACTGTATAATTACTGACTATGGGATGAGTAAGGCCAGTCTAACATCAAATGGGATGGGTTAATTCAAGCCCAGAAAGTAAAACTGACTAAGGTTAAAATGGCCCACAAGGGCAGCTAACCTAGTAATTACCTATGAACCTATAAACCTAAGTACAATGCCCCCTGTTTCTCACTAAATGCATCAAACAATTAGAAAGATCCCATAGGTTCCTAATCAAAAAGATCACAGGCCTTAAGTAACTGAACTATCAAGAGAGGCTGGAAGCTCTATCCCTTTATTATGTGTCTTAGTGACTTTTGAGGAGCGAACTCTCTCTCACATACTATGCTCTTATAGGCTCAGTTGTCCTGGACCTCCAATATCTCTTTAGGTCCAGTGACTCAACCAATACTGGAACCATGTACCTAAATCTTAAAACATACTAAAAACTCCAAGCACAAAGAAACTATTGAACACGAACTGGTTTAACTAGAAACGATGAGAGCAGGAAGCAGGTAAAACATTATTTATTCGTAAGCGCTGTTGGCTCAGTATTACCGAGCCTTCATCAGACAAACAGTGAACCAAAGGCACTCAGCCTTAATATACAAACCAGTAATTAGTATGCATTTGTTGATCAATTAGTGTTTAAAGAAACATACCATTGAATATGCATATACTAATTTTTTAAAACGTAATACATTCATATTAGATTCTTATATCTATAAAATCTAAAAGGTATAAAAAAAGTCCTTCTCTCAGAAAGTGAAAAATGTTAAATAAGAATTTTTTTTTTTGAAATATGCATGTTGTACAGTGTTAAATGAAGATTTTCTTAAAAATTAAATAAATGTACATTTACATATGTACAAATATTAACTTGAAATTATTATATTTCATATTTCATATAAAATCATGCTTCATATAAAATATAAAATCATATAAAATCTGACTGCATTGCATACCTTAAATACCTTAAGTGCACTATAAATGATAAAACATAAATAAGAGAACATCACAAATTTAGCAACTATAATATATGGGTCAACTGTAAATTCTATAATAGTCCTAGATAATAAAAATGGAAAACATAACCATAATTCTAAGAAATAATTATCTATTAAGTGATAATAATTTTAATACACACTCGATTGACAAAAATTCATTTAGCCCTGGAAACATATGAGCGTTAGTAATAATTTGCCATTTAAGTTCGTCTAGCTCTAATTTTAAATGCCAAGGACCTCCTCGGATGTCAATGCGTCTCTGTTGTAAAACCATAAATTTAAATACATGTGTAGGATTGTGTATAATATGCTTGGCAAGAGCGTTGTTTGTATCTTTGGTGTTGATGGCATAATAATGCTCGTAGATACGTTGTTTAAGTTTTCTCTCTGTCTTCCCGATGTAAAAAACATTACAGGACTGACAGAGAGCTACATATGTCACTGCTTTGGACTCACAATTAAACTTAGAATTGAGATAGTATGTATGACCATTAATAATACAGGAACGACTAACAAGGACATGTTTACATTGTGTGCAATGACCACACTTAAACATGCCCTTGATGTTTGAATGTGTGGTACAAATATCGTTCTTTTTTTCAATTATGCTTTTTAAATTGAGGCCCTTTCTATATGTTATTTTAGGTTTATTCCTCAGTGAGTTTGACAACTGTTCATTACTACTAATCAAAACCCAGTTCTTATACAAAATCTTCATTATACCATAAGAATCAAGGGAATAAGTGTTAATAAAACTAATATGATAAACTCCACTACTAGCATCATTAAGAGAATTATCAATATTTTGGTTTGTATTGAATAAATGATCATGAACTAAATCCACATTTAGCAAAGAATTGTCTTCATTAATGGAAAAATGTGTGTTTTGGCCTCTGTTCAACAATGTGGCAAAAAAGACCCACTCTCTTTTATGTTGAACTTCAGTTCTTACCAATGTTACTAAGTTTGAGGGGTAGCCTCTATTCAAAAACATATTCTCCAATAACCTACACTTGATCAAAATCTCAATCATCAGTTGTCATACGCGCGGCTCTTACCATTTGGCCCTTAACTACAGCGCGCTTTTGATGTTGAGGATGGTTGCTAGTGTAGTGTAGAAAAGTGTTCGAATATGTTGGCTTTCGATAAATTTTGCATTTAAACCGGAATCTTGTTAGGTCCTTTTCTAACCTAATGTCCAAAAAATTAATGAAATTAGTTCCTACTTCATAGGTGAATTGCAAAAATGTAGTGGTCTTAGTTATGTTCGTAATAAATTCAGGAATCTCTTCTACATTCCCTGCCCACAAGCAAAATATATCGTCTTGGTAGCGCGTATACCAAACCACATTTTTCTGAAAACCTTGATTAGGGTAGAGACAAGAATGCTCCCATTGAGCCATAACTGTGTTGGCAAAACTGCCTCCTCAGGGGAAGCCCATAGCTACCCCTGTCTTTTGTAGATAAAAGTGATCATTAAAAGTCATATAATTGTTCATTAAAATGAGATCTAATAATGTCGTGACTAAGTAGATGGTATTAGCATCTGCTTTTTTTCTAACAAGAAATTCTGAAGTCATTTCTATGCCCAATTCATGTGGTATGACCGTATAAAGGTCTTTAACATCTATGGTTAAAAATGAGCAATTGGGCATAAATTCAAGTTTATTAATTGCGTCGAGAAAAGCCCACGAGCCACGACAAATCTGTGACTCTGTTTCTAAAAACGGCTTAAGGACACTGTCCACAAATTTTGCACAGCCGTAAGTGATAGAACCCCTTCCGTCAACTATAATTCGAAACGGTGGATCGTCCAAAGATTTATGAATCTTGGGTGTTCCAAAAACAGCGGGAGTAATGGGAGCTAGCATAGTCAGAAATTGAAACAAATCAGAATCAATAGATGTTTCTAAATATAAATCATATATTACTTGTTTGATTTTGTTATGGGCTCCATTAACTTCATTAAGGGACACTTGACAATATGCATCTGTAGACAATTGAGTTTCTATCCTTTCATTGTAAACTAAATGGTCCATAAAAACCAGACCACCACCTTTATCTGGCTTCATTATTCGGACATTACAATTCTTTAAAAACAATATTAGATCTAATTTACTATCAGAGATATTATTGTTATTATGTGATATATAAGGATTGTTGTTCTTAAGTTGCCATATGTCTAATTCACATATTCTTTCGAACATGTGCAATTCAGGGTGTAGTGGAGGATTAAAAACACTAGGGACCCTTAATTTGTTGTAATTAGACAAACCATTGTTACCCATAAGTAAATGTAGATTAAGTTTACGAACGAATAACTTGAGGTCAATAATGGAGTCAGCAATTTTCATGTTTTTTGAAGGTACAAATGTTAGTCCTTTTGATAAAAAATCAGCCATATCTTTGTTAACAGACAGAGTAGTGTAATTAAAGATCTTGAAGTCGCCTTTAGATGAAAGGCAAACTTTTGGAATAGGAAAGTCATTGCCAATGTCTACAGCTATCTCTTGCGTTGTCTCTTCGTGTTCCTCGTTGTTGACCTGTTCGAATTCTTCCGTCTGTTGTTGGTATTGGTATTGCGTCTGTGCTGAAAATCCTGACCGGATTGATTTGGACCTGTCTTATTATTATTATTGTTTCAGTTGATTAGTCTTTCACTACGACGGGGTAGTTCATTTAAAGTTTCTTCATCATCTGAAAATGTGCCGTCATTATCATTATTACTATGGTTGTTATTATCAAGCCCCAAATTTTCGTGAATACTGTTTTTTTCATTATTGTTGCGACTATTTGGGGGTTCAGGATATGCTTTCTTATTTGCATATGCGAAAACACCTCTTGCTATCTTTTTCTTTTTTGTTTTAAGGAGTTTATCCATAGCTGTATCTATACTGTTATAGATTCGACAATAATCGAACCTATAACGATTAAAATCCACATGAGATTTGATAACCTGATCCAGAATATCCAGATTGGTTTTAAAAGAACTGATTTCCATTGAATAATAATTTATTAAGGCTTTCAAAAAATCAAAAGCCTGGTTATCAAAAAGTTGGAGAAGTTCATAGTGGAACTTGGATCCTGCTATAAGACCTGCAGGATATCTCCATTGACGAAGACCTTTCGGAATGATCTTCTTGTTGCAACATTCCTGTAGGTATGAAACTTCCAATTGGAGTTTCCTGCGTTTGTACATCTTAGCACAAAATTCCTCAATAAATTTCAATAAATTGTTGTTATTTGCTTGCACATTGTTAGGATCCCTGTTCCAACTACTATTATTATGTTGATCGCAAAAAAAGTTATCGTTGCTAAAAAATTGTGAAACAGAAGGCAAACTGGAGCCTGAGTTGTTATTAGGCACTTCGGTAATATTATTTGAACCAAATGTTCCATTAGGTGATTGAATATTAGGTAATTGGATGTTGTTACTTTGCCCCGGTGGAATGGAGCGTGCAGATCCGCTTGTTGCATTACTTGAGACACCAGGGTTCGCTGAATTATCCGAAGAAAGTAACCTAGCTGCATACGTTGGTTGTGGCACCAAACCAACCCCGTTGGTTTTTTGAATTTGTGTTTGGCTTCCATTAGAACCACCACTTCGCTGCATCTGGTAGCTAGAATCCTGGGTGTCTTCGCAAGTGTCACTACGCATTGTTGCATCAACTTTCTGAGAGAGTGCTTCTACCCGACCGAGAAGCACTTGGACTAACGCCGGAAGATTACCAATGGCATCTTCTTGTGAAGAGCCATTTCCACGAAGGTGTTCAGAATTGTCAGAGTCTTCTAAGAGAGACTGCGACCCAACTCCGTTTCCAGTAGCCATAAAACGAACTAAAAACTCCAAGCACAAAGAAACTATTGAACACAAACTGATTTAACTAGAAACAATGAGAGCAGGAAGCAGGTAAAACACTACTTATTCGTAAGCGCTTTCGGCTCAGTATTACCGAGCCTTCATCAGACAAACAGTGAACCAAAGGCACTCAGCCTTAATATACAAACCAGTAATTAGTATGCATTTGTTGATCAATTAGTGTTTAAAGAAACATACCATTGAATATGCATATACTAATTCTTTAAAACGTAATACATTCATATTAGATTCTTATATCTATAAAATCTAAAAGGTATAAAAAAGTCCTTCTCTCAGCAAAATTTATCGAAAGCCAACATATTCGAACACTTTTCTACACTACACAAATTCAAAAAACCAACGGGGTTGGTTTGGCGCCACAACCAACGTACATAACCATAATTCTAAGAAATAATTATCTATTAAGTGATAATAATTTTAATACACACTTGATTGACAAAAATTCATTTAGCCCTGGAAACATATGAGCGTTAGTAATAATTTGCCATCTAAGTTCGTCTAGCTCTAATTTTAAATGCCAAGGACCTCCTCGGATGTCAATGCGTCTCTGTTGTAAAACCATAAATTTAAATACATGTGTAGGATTGTGTATAATATGCTTGGCAAGAGCACATTTTCAGATGATGAAGAAACTTTAAATGAACTACCCCGTCGTAGTGAAAGACTAGTCAACCGAAGCAATAATAATAATAAGACAGGTCCAAATCAATCCGGTCAGGATTTTCAGCACAGACGCAATACCAATACCAACAACAGACGGAAGAATTCGAACAGGTCAACAACGAGGAAAACGAAGCGACAACGCAAGAGATAGCTGTAGACATTGGCAATGACTTTCCTATTCCAAAAGTTTGCCTTTCATCTAAAGGCGATTTCAAGATCTTTAATTACACCACTCTGTCTGTTAACAAAGATATGGCTGATTTTTTATCAAAAGGACTAACATTTGTACCTGCAAAAAACATGAAAATTGCTGACTTCATTATTGACCTCAAGTTATTTGTTCGTAAACTTAATCTACATTTACTTATGGGTAACAATGGTTTGTCTAATTACAGCAAATTAAGGGTCCCTAGTGTTTTTAATCCTCCACTACACCCTGAATTGCACATGTTCGAAAGAATATGTGAATTAGACATATGGCAACTTAGGAACAACAATCCTTATAGATCACATAATAACAATAATACCTCTGATAGTGAATTAGACCTAATATTGTTTTTAAGGAATTGTAATGTCCGAATAATGAAGCCAGATAAAGGTGGTGGTCTGGTTTTTATGGACCAGTTAGTTTACAACGAAAGGATAGAAACTCAATTGTCTACAGATGCATATTGTCAAGTGTCCCTTAATGAAGTTAATGGAGCCCATAACAAAATCAAACAAGTAATAGATGATTTATATTTAGAAACATCTATTGATTCTGATTTGTTTCAATTTCTGACTATGCTAGCTCCCATTACTCCCGCTGTTTTTGGAACACCCAAGATTCATAAATCTTTGGACGATCCACCCTTTCGAATTATAGTTGATGGAAGGGGTTCTATCACTTATGGCTGTGCAAAATTTGTGGACAGTGTCCTTAAGCCGTTTTTAGAAACAGAGTCACAGATTTGTCGTGACTCGTGGGCTTTTCTCGACGCAATTAATAAACTTGAATTTATGCCCATTTGCTCATTTTTAACCATAGATGTTAAAGACCTTTATACGGTCATACCACATGATTTGGGCATAGAAATGACTTCAGAATTTCTTGTTAGGAAAAAAGCAGATGCTAATACCATCTACTTAGTCACGACATTATTAGATCTCATTTTAATGAACAATTATATGACTTTTAATGATCACTTTTGTCTACAAAAGACAGGGGTAGCTATGGGTTCCCCCTGTGGAGGCAGTTTTGCCAACGCAGTTATGGCTCAATGGGAGCATTCTTGTCTCTACCCTAATCAAGGTTTTCAGAAAAATGTGGTTTGGTATACGCGCTACCAAGACGATATGTTTTGCTTGTGGGCAGGGAATGTAGAAGAGATTCCTGAATTTATTACGAACATAACTAAGACCACTACTTTTTTGCAATTCACCTATGAAGTAGGAACTAATTTCATTAATTTTTTGGACATTAGGTTAGAAAAGGACCTGACAAGATTCCGGTTTTAAAGCAAAATTTATCGAAAGCCAACATATTCGAACACTTTTCTACACTACACTAGCAACCATCCTCAACATCAAAAGCGCGCTGTAGTTAAGGGCCAAATGGTAAGAGCCGCGCGTATGACAACTGATGATTGTGATTTTGATCAAGAGTGTAGGTTATTGGAGAATATGTTTTTGAATAGAGGCTACCCCTCAAACTTAGTAACATTGGTAAGAACTGAAGTTCAACATAAAAGAGAGTGGGGGGGTTTTGCCCCATTGTTGAACAGAGGCCAAAACACACATTTTTCCATTAATGAAGACAATTCTTTGCTAAATGTGGATTTAGTTCATGATCATTTATTCAATACAAACCAAAATATTGATAATTCTCTTAATGATGCTAGTAGTGGAGTTTATCATATTAGTTTTATTAACACTTATTCCCTTGATTCTTATGGTATAATGAAGATTTTGTATAAGAACTGGGTTTTGATTAGTAGTAATGAACAGTTGTCAAACTCACTGGGGAATAAACCTAAAATAACATATAGAAAGGGCCTCAATTTAAAAAGCATAATTGAAAAAAAGAACGATATTTGTACCACACATTCAAACATCAAGGGCATGTTTAAGTGTGGTCATTGCACACAATGTAAACATGTCCTTGTTAGTCGTTCCTGTATTATTAATGGTCATACATACTATCTCAATTCTAAGTTTAATTGTGAGTCCAAAGCAGTGACATATGTAGCTCTCTGTCAGTCCTGTAATGTTTTTTACATCGGGAAGACAGAGAGAAAACTTAAACAATGTATCTATGAGCATTATTATGCCATCAACACCAAAGATACAAACAACGCTCTTGCCAAGCATATTATACACAATCCTACACATGTATTTAAATTTATGGTTTTACAACAGAGACGCATTGACATCCGAGGAGGTCCTTGGCATTTAAAATTAGAGCTAGACGAACTTAGATGGCAAATTATTACTAACGCTCATATGTTTCCAGGGCTAAATGAATTTTTGTCAATCAAGTGTGTATTAAAATTATTATCACTTAATAGATAATTATTTCTTAGAATTATGGTTATGTTTTCCATTTTTATTATCTAGGACTATTATAGAATTTACAGTTGACCCATATATTATAGTTGCTAAATTTGTGATGTTCTATTATTTATGTTTTATCATTTATAGTGCACTTAAGGTATTTAAGGTATGCAATGCAGTCAGATTTTATATGATTTTATATTTTACATGAAACATGATTTTATATGAAATATGAAATATAATAATTTCAAGTTAATATTTGTACATATGTAAATGTACATTTATTTAATTTTTAAGAAAATCTTCATTTAACACTGTACAACATACATATTTCAAAAAAAAAATTCTTATTTAACATTTTTCACTTTCTGAGAGAAGGACTTTTTTATACCTTTTAGATTTTATAGATATAAGAATCTAATATGAATGTATTACGTTTTAAAGAATTAGTATATGCATATTCAATGGTATGTTTCTTTAAACACTAATTGATCAACAAATGCATACTAATTACTGGTTTGTATATTAAGGCTGAGTGCCTTTGGTTCACTGTTTGTCTGATGAAGGCTCGGTAATACTGAGCCAAAAGCACTTACAAATAAATAGTGTTTTACATGCTTCCTGCTCTCATCGTTTCTAGTTAAACCAGTTCGTGTTCAATAAATCTTAAAACATGATGGTACAGGTTTATAAATAAGTGCCACCCAAATCACTTATATAAACTTCCGCTGCATTTTAATCAATGCAACTCACTATCTTTCTTTAAACATAACCTAGAATCCTGGATGGGTGTTTACAAATTTTTTAAGGATTGACTGGAATGGCCCTCCTGGAGAAAGGAGGTGTGGCCTGAAGGAGGCCTTGGTATATTGATAACTCTATTAATCTATGCATCCAAACATTGTGAGACACACTCTAGAATTAATATCTAATGGCTAGTGATGCATTTGGGATGTCTGAGGCTGGAAAGTAACACAGCATAAATAACTGCTTCATTTTACAGGGACATAGATGAACTGTGGAAGGATGAGCAACTTGTTATGTTGAATTTATCACCACAGGATATGTGATAAATGAAACTGGGTTTATATTACTTACTCGAACTGTCAGAATGTTGAGTACCCTTTCATCGACACTTAAATGTTGAATGTCCTCTTCAGCGAACAGCCACATCATTGATTTCTTTCCAAAGGAAAGAAATCGGTTGGCCATTGTTTGAAATCTGCCCTTTTCCCTGCTGTAGTGCGATCTTTGAGTTTATAGTGTTTGTTAAATTGTGTTGTGCATATTTGGGCTACCAATTTCTTTCCCTTGGAAAGAAATCAAGGATAATGGTCATTTGATGAACAGGACATTCGACACTTAGTTGTCGATGGAAAGGTACTCGACATTCTGACAGTTTGAGTAAGTAATATAGACCCATGAAACAGAGTGATGTCAGTGTGCATATGCTGTTATTATAAGATTATTAAAAAATCATTGGTGATAATGAGCACTAATTCCCATTTTCCTTGAAAATACCAGCAAATACTGTATTTGGATGCCCAGTTAATAAAACAATGGATTTTCATGGAATTTGGCATTCAACACAACCTGGATTCCTTCTCATATTTACTACTTCTAATATTGTGCCTTTTTTGCCTTTAATGTATTTTAATTATGCGTTTGTGTGTGTGTGTGTGTGTGTGTGTGTGTGTGTGTGTGTGTGTGTGTGTGTGTGTGTGTGTGTGTGTGCGCGTGTGTATGCGCAGTAGAAAGATATAATGCAGTCTTGCCAATGACTGGAAACTGCACTTAAATTTGCAGGTATAGTCCTGTAGTTTGTTTCATGAAAATGTAATTTCATTTTTATGAGAACCATAGATCAGTAACCTTGATAAAGGTGTAGGTTACTGTGAGTTTTTTTCATTTTCTTGCATATCTGTTTTGGAAGCGGAGTGCAAATAGTTTATGAAATATTTTATACTTCTCCTGGTTTGAGCCTGAAATTGGTCTGTACTAAACAGTGCACTACCCCGGTCAACAAATATAGATAAATAAATAAACAGCCACATGCCATTTGTGGCTTTTTAGGTCTTAATACGATTTATAGAGGCAGTAATATCACGCTACTTCTATAGCTGATGTATGCACGCATGCATTGTCTATAGTCGCTAGTTTATTTTTCAAGGTCTTAGGGATATCTCATGATGTATGTTTCAACTTGCAATATATCCTAGAGTTTCTTGGTGGTTGTTGGAACTGGCACTGTGATGTCATCTGTTGCATTGTACAGAAACCACCATGTTATGAATTGAATACTTCTGTCTTGAAATCTTTATCTGAGTTTAGACTTTCCAGCTGTTCTGTTTCTGTTTTTAACATGGATCTTATCAAGATTTAGGTGAGCAATTTTCATGCAGGTAGGTTATATACATTGCTATCTGAGATATTATGTAGTGTTGTCTATACCACTTTGCATAGAATATCTAAATTCCAGCTCCCCAACTTCATCCTCTATAGGACTTTGGTTGAAATATGATGCTGATTGAGGGGGCATGGAAGTAGCTGGAAGATAACTACTACATATCCTCTTCTACTCTGAATGTAATTTTCTTGCCTTTAAACCTTAGGGTATAGCCCTCGTTATGGACTATTTTCCATGGCTCTATTTATTTCCTCTGCATCACTCTTATTTTGATTCAATAGCAACATTCCACAGCTTCTTTCTTACTCTCACCTAGTCTAATATTGAGTTGTAAGCTCATTTCTTAACAGTTATGTATTGTTCCTGTTAAACATATCTGTGCAACAATCTGCATTACTGTCATTGTGATGTTTTTTCACATATGGTTCCAAAGAAATGAACTTTCCTTTCCTATTTGTCACACTTGTGATCAACAGAGGCTTTAATGCTGATTTTGATGATCCCCCAGTAATACATTTGTGGCAGAAGCTTTCTATTATGAATGTTACCTTCACTGAAACTTCACAGAATGTGATATGCTGCCTTATAGCTATTTTGGAGTCCTTTATTAATACATGTGAACTTTCTTAATGAACTAAAATACTAAACATATTAATGAGGAATCTGTCTTGTTTTTTATCCTTGAAATTTCCTACTGTTTTCACTGCTACAATGCACATTCGCTTTACCTAACATTCTTTAATTTGACATTGCTGTGCATTTAAAAAGATTGCTACTATCGATACTCGAAAGCTCATATTCTCTGTTCCCACATGTCTTCCCACATACCCATAGGCTTTTGAAAAAAAAAAAAACAATATTAACTCTGTCATCAAGAGTTCACCAGTTGTGTACAACTAGCAGTAACTATTGCTGATTCAGAGGCAGCCCTACCATGGCTGCCACACAAAGACATGCTAAATGCTAATGGGGCATTCCAGGAGAGATGGATATGCTAATTACTATGCGCTTTTCCACAGAACTGAATGTGGAAAGTCATTTATGCAGCCAATTCATTCAGAGAATTGCTCAACTGATTAAATTAACAGGCCAGCCTTTGGTTAAACGGAGCCCTAGGCAAAAGCGCTCCACAGCACCCCCCCACACCACTTGGTGCCCCCATCCTGGTCTATCTACACCATTCAGATTACTGGAAAAGTGCCTCTGCTAGAGCGGTGCCCTAGGTAGCCACCTAGTTGGCCTATGCCTAAGGCCAGCTATGAGCACAGAGCAGTGCTCGTCACTTGTTGTAATAAACACAGCCAAAAGGTCATGCTTCTCAGTCACAGTAGAGGTAAGCACTGGGGAGTTTAGTAGTCTGCTATTGGTCAGGTAGTATTGGGAGGGGTTCTACTATGTGTATATGAAAGGCTGCATGCATGTGTATATATGTGCAAGTGTGTGTCTGAAAAGGAGGTTGCAGTAGAGTGGTCAGTTAGGCAGTGAGTCATGTGTGTGTGTGTGTGTGTGTGTGTGTGTGTGTGTGTGTGTGTGTGTGTGTGTGTGTGTGTGTGTGTATGTGTGTTTGTGTGTGTAGGTTGGTTGGGTTGGCTATCATACCTCCACACACCCCTAAACTAACAAGAAAAGCCTACAACATTGGGTCAGTGGAACCTCTAGCCACGAGGGACAACTCTTTAACCACATGCTCTAATGGCACACAATGTTGAGAAACACTAGACACCAGAGATTATACTACATAATGTACCTGACAGGCACCTAAACACAACATAGGTCGGGGGTAATGCTAGACACCAGGGAATTGTGATTTAATGGCATTTAAACACAATGTGGGTTGAGAGTTGACACTAGACATCAGGAAATTACTACTTGTTATCGTGTGCCTTAACAGCATTTAAAACATAATGTTGATAAGGATGGGGAACCATTAGCCACTGGGGATAACTCTAAAGACATAGTCCAAGAGAAAAACTAGCCACCAGAGATACCAGGGAGAACTCTGTGGGTCAAGAGGAAACTACCCACCAGGAGTAACCTTTATCATTGTGCCTTAATGGCATTTACATGCAACACACTACAGAAAACCTTTACATCTCATGCCTTAACAGGAATTAAACATAATGTGATTAGAGGGATGCACTGGACACCAGGGAGAACTGTAAAGATATGGGTCAGGAGGAATACTAGATAGCAAGGATACTTTAAAACAAAATAACATGGTGCAGGAAAATACACATCAGGAATACTGCATTAAAGGCAACTCACACAAACACACACACACACACACACACACACACACACACACACACACACACACACACACACACACACACACACACACACACACACACACACAGTCTAATTTCTAATAGAGGGTAATAATACAGAGCCACAGCATATTTCCCATTGCATGGTAACATGCTGCCACCAGCCAGACCAGTCTAGAGTATCAAGGACGTAGTTATTGCACAATCTTAAAAACATCCACCAATACTGTAATATCTTATAATAGCCATAGCCTAGCAATCTCTCTCTTTTTCTCTCTGTTTCTGTTTCTCTCTCCTTGAAATACAGATCTTAACAGTGGAAATTCACCACCCTATTGTACTTACCCTTAAATGCATTAATACATGTCCAGCAATAAGCTTTTGAAATTAATAATAAAAATCTTTACTTAAGACAATTATCATTCATCTTTAAATATTAAATGTACAGATATATTATTACATAATGGGATGTAACATGGAGTGTTTTGATTGGAAATATGGCATTAGAAAACACCATCAGTTAGTGAGATCTGGCATGACAAATAACTAGAGTTAACAGCAATGCATTAAACTCTGAATTGTATGACCATTTAGTAGTAGCAAAATTATATATACAAAGTCTATAGACATTATCTTTCTGAGTGTTAATGCTGGCTGTTTCTCTTCTCATCTGTGATGCTTGAAACGTTTCATAAAGTCTACAAAATACTCCTAGAGGAAACAACAATATTAATTGAGATGAACAGCATTCTAAACTTAGATGAATGAATTGCTTGAAGAAGTTCCAGAAGAATATTTTGGAATGAATTAACAGTGGGAGATATTTAGGAATAGGTAAAACAATCCTAGATAAATCTCCCTTCTGCATTAGTTAAAGGAACCATGACTTTAGTTCTTGCTGGATCCAAATAAAAATTCAAGCAGCTAGCCTCAAAGAAAATTTCACATTAATTTGATATCACAATTATTGGCAGGAGGTGTCTGCCAAAGCATTTTATATGAGTGTGAAAATGAGTGTGTATTTGTGTGTGTGTTTGTGCAATTGAGTGCATGTGTGTGTGCGTGTGTGTGTGTGTCTGACTGCAAATGCTTTCACCTTTCACGGTGTGCTTGTTGCATTTTTTTCTTTACAATCTTTGAACAGTTTTTATATTTTACATTTTTGCTGGATCTTAATAGCAAAATAATTGCATAATGCATAGTGTTTTTTATAGTTTTCGTATGTCATAGTCAACAGTAATGGCATGGTTTTGCCTAGAGTTTCTACAGCCCCCGTCTAAACCTCAAGCAAATTTTTATGTCATCCCAAAGAAAAGTAGAAATTTGAGGAGAAGGTGAATCTCACCATTTACATTACCTAGTTGCCTGACTTGACAAACCATCTTCAACTACATCCTCCTTATCAATGCTACTCTGAATTGTAATGTTGTCTATATACTCCATTTGCAAATAAACATAAATTGTGATGCCAGGGGTAATGCCGGGCTAAATGAAACTGAGTGAAAAATGTAATGCATGTTTCTTTCTCTTCTGTCTTTTTAGCTGCAGTCTGTATGCTTGTTTACATATTTGAATATGATAGAACAGCAAATGTCTTTTTGAAGTATGTTGGATTTCCAGACTTGCTACCTTCACTTGTGAATGTAACAAATGATGAAAGACCAGGAACTGTCTTTTATTTTGAGATATAATTTCTGCAATCCATGCTGGACTTACTGATTTGTATATCACTAAGACATATCAGCATGGAGTCAAGGGAGCAACTGGGGATTTGCAGTGGCAATTTCTACAAGTAAAACAAAATGTGTTAATTACTTTTTATCCAGGCCAGCAACTGGAGTATGAGAGAATATTATATATAACTATGGGGTTATGCTAGGTTAGAAGGAACTGATAAAGTTTTGCTTACAGCAGAACTTTCTGTGAGTATGAATTATTAATTCATTTAACTTATGATGGTCTGACAGTATTTATCTAGTAATATGCAACTGGAAAACCAGGGTATCTAGTGCTTAACTTTTTTCTGTATACATTCTATTTTATTGTCTTTCATTTTATTTCCCTGTGACTACCAACCTACACATATTTTAATCTATATTTGTATGTTTTCTTTATTATTTAGATAATGTTAATGTAATAACCTTTAACTTCTTTTAGCTGCTGCTCCTTATTTATTATATATGTATTTATAGGTTCATAGATTAGTACTAGGCTAACTACCCTTATCCGCCATTTTGAGCCTAGCCAATTACCCCGTGTGAGAATCAAACCCTGTACCTTGTGTCTGTAAAGTAAATATCTTGACCATTATGCCAACCTCCCACCCGTTATGCACTGATTTTTATATAAAATAGGCTAAGGCTTATTTACCCTGTTGCTTAATCAGCTGTGTAGCAAACATGTCTAAATAAACTGATTAGACCTACTACTGGTGAAGAAATATTAATGATGTGTTTATATATTTGGGTTGATTAAGAACAGTGAGGTAATTGGGTGTCTCTAGTCCTAACCAAAAGTGGTAGCAGCAATGTAGTGTTAAGAAGAAAACTGTAGGGAAATTGGGGAATTATTCAAGCCTTACCTGAGAATTGTGTGTGTGTGTGTGTGTGTGTGTGTGTGTGTGTGTGTGTGTGTGTCTGTCAGTCTGTCTGTGTGAAAATATTACTTTGTGGTAAAGACAACTGTGGTAGATAAAAGGCCACTGGAATACACTGGTTAACAGAATGAGTGATGAGACAGAGATCTGCCATAAATGGACTTTGTTGAATCCAGTCTGGGTGTGGTTGCTGGAAGCCTATATCCAGGATAGCAATTCATATTGCCTTATGCTGTTATGGCCAGATTATAGTTTGTGAATTATTTACTGAAATACACTTGTCTGTACTTTTTTGCTATTAATTCACCCAGGGTTAGCAGTAGTGTGGTTTAAACCTCATTGGCCCCTGCAATCCTGACATTACAGATGGTGGCATCCTACTATTTGGAGGTCACAGTGGTGGCAGTAGTATCATCAGCTCCATAAAATGGATGACAGTTGTGGAATCCCCATCACAAAAATAAATAAATAAAAAACTTGAAGAACTGAGCAAAATGCAGAGCTATGGTAGGAACTCTGGAATACAATGTAAACCCAGGAATTTTAGACAATATGCATAATTTGCCAACATAAGTAATCCTACAAGTTTTAAAAGACATGTATGTTACATTTAGTGGGAAAATTTGGGTTCATAGGTTTATAGGTGTGTACTAGGCTAATGGCCCTGGAGCCTTTGCAAGCCTAGCCCATAGAAGTGCCCTGGCATTGTGCTGCCCGATGTTAGTTCCAAATGCCTCTATCAAGTAGAGCCACTGGAGTGATCCCCGGGGTGAATTTTCTATTTCCCATCCACTCATCAAGATTTGTCTTGAAGAGGGCCAGTGAAGTGCTCTGTTTGACATGTATGGGAAGTATACGTCAGAGCGTGGGCAGTCTCTGGGTTATGAACCTGTCCCTCCAGCATGTTCTGTTGATTGTGGCAATGAAGTTGAGGTCTCTGGATCATGTGGTGCTGAGGGATTGGGATTTCTGTAGATGTAGCATTTCTAACAGAGCTGGGTCAGACATGGCTTTTTAAGTCAAGCAGAGATTGCCACTTAGTAGACGAAATGAGACAGAGAATAGCTGGAGTTTTTTGAGTCTGTCCATATAGGACGTGTTTAAGGCCTAGGATCCTCTTTGTCAGGTACTTTTGTGGCCTTTCCAGCTGTTGTATGTGTCTAGTGAGGTACATACCAAATGGGGATTATACTTGATGATTGGCCTAATGAGGAAAGAGTAGAGATGATGAACTCTTTCTTCCTGGATGCAAAATCCTTGGTAATGAGATGTGCCACATAGAAGGACTTTCTGAGCACAGTGGCAATGTGGTGGTCGAAGGAGAGGTTGCTGTCAACCTGTGTCCTCAGATCTCTTATAAGGCCTGAAGTGTTCAGTGGGCTCCCATCGATGTGGTAATTAGTGAGAACTGAGTTTTTCCCAAAGGGGATAATGACACATCTTTTGGCATTAAGCTTAAGGCCATGTTTTGACACCAGTCATTGGTCTCAGTGAGACCTTTCTGTAGGATGTCTATATCACTTGGTGAGTTAATAATGGCTCCCAGCTTGCAGTTGTCTGTGAACTTGGTCATCCAGAGTCCCTCTTTGTTGGCCTGGACTTCTGAGATGTAGACGGCAAACAGAAGAGGACCCAGGACTGATCCCTGTGGGAATCCACTCATGACTGGTTGGCAGTCTGACTTGGAGTCCACTACTTTCACACTGTGGGTTCTGTCTGTGCCAATTTGCAACCACCTAGTGATATAGGGGTTGATGCCTAGTTTGGTGAGTTTATGAATAATTCCTGAGTGGGGAATGGTATCAAAGGCCTTGGCCAGATCAATGTAGGCTGTATGAACTGCCTTGCTCTCATCCACAGCCCTGGTGACTGACTCAAAGAAGTCAACCAAGTTGAGCAGGCATGCTCTACCTTTCACAAAACAAAATTGTGTGGAATCTAGAGTTTGGAGATTCCATATATCCTTGTTAATTAGGTCCATGATGATGTGCTCCATAGCCTTACATATCAGACTCATCAGGCTAATGAGGTGATAATTCCCAGCATCTGTAGTCACTCCCCCTTTATGGAGATGGATGACTGCAGCAGTGTGCCATTTGGTAGAGACAAAGCCTGAGGTGAGGCTGTGATTGAACAGGGCACACAGATGTGGTGCCAGTTCACTTTGTAGTTCATGTAGAACACATCCAGGGATATCATCGGGTCCCATGGAAGCTGTATTCTTGGTCTTGGACATACCTCTCAACCTGGAAATATCAAAAATCTGGACAAGGCCTTTGAAAAATAGGTACAAATCTATATGCTGATTAACATAAAATTTGCATACATAATTATGTAACCCCACCCACTCCAATGGGATTGTGGGACACCTACTTTCAAATGCAAACTGAAGAACAGACAACTAAAATATGGCACTAGAGTCCCCCTGCAGCCATTCCAATGTCCCATTACCTGGCTATTTCACCCCATTTACCATAAACACTAATGTGCATACTGCTTTACTTCTACAATGATTATTTGGATTTTATTTTTACATTTTATAGCCCAATGCACAAATAAACATCTGCTAAACAAAACAATACTGTCACACAATGAAAATAGATTTAGCATTAAAACTTCTCTGCCCTTGAAACTCACGTTCATTGAAACAGCATTGAAACCCGCACCACATCCAAAGAAAATGCATCTGGCCAGTGGTGGATAAAGATTACCTTTGGGCTGTAATCAAATCACAGGCCCCTTGCACACAAAACAAGAAACATACATGAGTTCTTTGATACACCTTCCTGACTTTATTAAATTATATTCCTTGTATAGTGCAGCACACTTGTTAGACTTAGAGCACATTTTAAATTCATTGTATGAACATTTTTCCAGTAGGCATAGGCAACGAAACAAAATGCATGAACCAATAATGAGAAAACTGCCCAATTCAGAACATTTCCATCATAAACGTCTACTTACACACACACACACACACACACACACACACACACACACACACACACACACACGCCCACCTTCTCTTCTCATGATAAACAGCATAATGTTCCCTTCTCATGATAAACAGAATAATGTTCCCTTCTCATTGTCATTCTCATAAATACCAGCAGCATAATGTACCTCGTTTCGTAAACAGCCGGAGCCCATGACTTCCAGATGAGAATTTTAATGTTTTCTGCAGTAACACCAAATCTGTCTTATTAAGTTTCAAATGCTTAAACTACTCTATTTTTGGCTGCTGTTTAGTCTATTAATATCTAATAAGTATGGCAAAAGAAACTGCTCCTTCCAATCGGGACTGCTCATCACAACTCAGAAGTAATAAGTAAAAAACATGTTCAGTCTCACCACAGAAACGGCACCAGGTAACAGAATATTATAAAACTTTAATAAAGACAAGCGCTTTCACGTATTATACGCTTCCTCAGGTCATAAATCCCAAGGGAACTAACAGGTTTTTATACATAACTACTGTGACTCAATCATATCAAATTAAAGCAGGTAAAATCAATTAATCAATCTATCTATATACAGCAATTAACTAACTAACTGTTCAACAGAAGAAGAAAGAGACCTTGCTCAAATTCAAACATTTACAGCTTGTATATACAAAACATCATTCAAGCATTCAGTTTTGTTGAAAAATTAATACCTTGAGAATTTGAATCATTACACAGTATGTATAAGTGTTAAAACATACTCTTATTTCACTCATGTGTTCAAAGAGTTTAAAAAAAACATTATCTTAAAAACCAAGATATAAGCTATAATGTAAACAATTTTATACTTATAAGATATTAATAAGAACATTTGGTTTCCTTTTAAATATAAATACATATTATAAATATATTAAATAACCCTAAAGCAATTGATATCTGTTTATTTAACCTCCCATAAAATAAATCACATATTAAAACTACATAAAGCATACAAGTATGTGTATGAATAACAATAATCAAAACTCCAAATAACAAATCTTATCAAATGGTTTTCGTTTAACCATTATAAAATTTGTAAAATGTATACATTATCTGCGTAAAGCCAAAAAAGACCTGATAGAGACATATGCATTAAGTCCTGGTGAGTGATGTGCTTTTAGTTTAAAAATCCACTCTAACTCTTTACGTTCCAAGTAGTTCATATAGTCTCCACCTCTGTTCCCTGGATGTACAATCTGTAAAACCCTAAAAGAAAAGGCATGACCAATATTCACGGAAACATGTTTGGCTAGTGCATTAAGTTCGTTCTTGCACCTAATATCATAGAGGTGATTATATATTCTCTGCTTGAGTTTGCGTTTCGTAAGTCCTATATAAAATGCAGGACATTCATTGCAGGATGCTAAATATATCAATCCAGTTGTCTCACAGGTTGCATAACACCTCGGTTTGACACAAATACCCAATGTGGGGTGCATAAACTCAAAATCAGTGGATATATATTGACAATAGTTACACTTCCCACATGGGAACGTGCCTCATTGTCCCAAAGCTACTGGATAGCTTAAAGAACTATTCCCTGGATTTGTGCATAGTAACTTTTTCAGAGTCTTGTTGTTTTTGTAGGTAAAACTAGGGGTGTGACCAACAATCATAGTTGTCTTGTCATCAATGGTCAACACACCCCAGTTCTTATTAATAATATTCCTAATGGCTGTAATGTCATTAGTATATGTAGTAATAAATCTATGTTTCTCCATAGAGTCAGTCTTACTTCTGTAGTTGTTATTATTAACACAATGACTCTTGTGGTATTTATAAGACATTGTGCATTCCAATTCCTGAGCTTCTCCTGTAACCTGAGATCTTATTTTCTTAACCATAAAAGCATCATAGCCCCTATCAACAAAAATTCTCTCCATGTTATCCAGTTCCATATTACGATCCCTTTCATGCCTACAAATCTTTAACAATCTCTTAAATTGACTCCTTACTATGCCATTGAAAACATGGCGAGGATGCATACTATCAAATAGAAGTATAGCATTCTTCCAGCATTGTTTTCTGTAGAGGGTTGAAATCAATCTACCCTCTTGTAAACTCAAACTAACATCAAGAAAACTAACTGATTCATAAGAAACATCAAATGTAAACCTAAGAAAATTATTAGTGGTTTCTAGATGTTTCATGAAGGTCTCAAATTCTGTTGGAGTGCCATTCCAGACAATCAGGACGTCGTCCACGAAACGTCTGTAAATCAGTACCTTGCTGAAATCTTTATGAGTGAAGAGGAACTGTTTCTCCCACTGATAAACTACTAAGTTCGCATAAGTGTTGGCACATGGGGTGCCCATAGCCACACCAGCTTGTTGTAGACACAGGTCATCCCCATATGCAAACACATTATGCGACAAGACCAAATCTAGTAACTGACAGATTAGGATTTCTTTATTGCTGTCTACATTGGGAAAACATTGGAACAACATTCTGATGGCATCAATGCCTTCATTATTAGGAATGCATGTGAATAAATCCTTCACATCCATAGTTATTAATAGGTGTTCTCCTTTCTGAAATTCCAAATTAGTATTGTCTAACAGATCCAAAAGTTCATAAGTATCTTTCAAGATAGTGGAAATGTTATTAACAAATGGTCTCAATGTCTTCTCTAAAAATACTGAGACATTTTCTGTAACCCATTTTTCACCACTAACAATAGGTTTTACACACACACACACACACACACACACACACACACACACACACACACACACACACACACACACACGCCCACCTTCTCTTCTCATGATAAACAGCATAATGTTCCCTTCTCATTATAAACAGAATAACGTTCCCTTCTCACTGTCATTCTCATAAATACCAGAAGCATAATGTACCTCATTTCGTAAACAGCCGGAGCCCATGACTTCCAGATGAGAATTTTAATGTTTTCTGCAGTAACACCAAATCTGTCTTATTAAGTTTCAAATGCTTAAACTACTCTATTTTTGACTGCTGTTTAGTCTATTAATATCTAATAAGGTAATTATGTCTGTCATTTAGTGTTACAATCTCTTTTCTTTTACTTTTCTAAGAAGAAGAAAGTATATTCACCACTTTTCCCTTTCTTTCTTTTTAGAGCTTTTGATACATAATAGGTAATATGGTTTCTAAGGACCTTCATATTCAAGTATTTCAGCACACTTTTATGAGGAAACCTAGGGATAACTATAACAACGCAATTAAAAAAAAAGTTAATTCCTAATCCAGTTAGAACCTCTAATTAAACTAACCATCACTGAAAAGGGTTTCTGGACCTAAACCCCTTACTTAATTACCAAGTAATAAATTCAGTAAATAAACAGATACCTGTGCTTCCCCTAATGCTAACAAATATATATTCTAGCTTGTGCAATCCATCAACTTCCAGCAGAAAGGGATTTAAATTTCATTAAAAGTGTTTGTTTCTCATTTTATTCCTTACTTTCACTCCATTTTCACACTCTAACCATTCCTATTTCAACACTGCTTTGTTATTTTCTCCCTTCTAGTTAATATTCTCAGTTCATGTTAAGTATGTTATTTATCAAATAAACTTACCTATTTCTATAATTTATGTAGCTACATTACTTAATTGTATCATCATATATATAAAGTAGGAACATCGTTCAACAGTCGTTTATACTATATAATTTAAACGCCAAATCTGAAGTTGTAAATCAGTTGTTAAAAAATCTTTACCCTTTTATGTATTCTAATGTATTTCCATCAGTTAAAATTTTAACATTTAGTTTGTTGCAATTTTTATGGCTTCACCTTTACCCTCATATATAATTTTTATCAACTGTTAATATGCTTAGCTGGAGATCATAGAATATATGAAACAGACATAACCCTCTGCTTAAGATTGGTGTTTTGTAGTCTCTCTTTCTCTTGCACATCTAGCAGGAAGCAGTGCATCTTAACCTTCTCAGAGCATTTGAATAGTTAACACACACCATTCTTTATTCATGTTTATAATACTGAAATCAGCAAATACCTCTCGCTGTCTGCATAATGTTCCTTCCAACTTGCATGTTCAGCTATGGGCATTTAGGCCATTAGCAGCTGGAATTCAAGAATGCAAAAGACTACCATGAAAATACAGATGAGAAGGGTATTCTTTAAATGCACTAAGCAGATGGCTGCTGATAGATGCTGTTCATGAGCTCAAAAAAGTCCTATTCTGTTGCAGAAAGCCATGGTTTGAAGTACACTCGTAGTATATTTTTTAGGAAGTAGGTAATAGTAAGAGTCAGTATTTTGTAAGCATAAGAAAGGCTTGGTTAAACATAAAAGTATGCCTCAATGGTTTGTAAGAAGTAAACAAAAGTAAAGAGAAAAAGCTGCTGATCAGAGAAAAAAAAGCAACAGGAAACACAGACCCCCGGATTCTGCAAGCCTTGCATGGCATGCAGGATCAGTGCAGGAGGTCCAGCAGGCAATATGTATGTCGTGCGATCGAGGAATAGCCTGTAGGGGTGTGCACGAGCGCTTCTGCACTAGTCCTGCTTGGACTCAGCCCCTGTATGCAAATTATCCTATTTGCAGGAGAAATCCATGCAAATGAGGTCAATTTGCGATCCAGAAATCTGGAAACCAGCCATGCAGGACTAGTGTAATCTGCAGAAATGAACTCCACCAGTAATAGAGTACATTTCTGCAAATTCCAAAACGGAGCCATGACAGCTCCAAATAAAGGGTGCATATCATCTGGGAAGCATGCCAATGGCCAAGTATAAGGCCATTGGCATTGAAAACAAGTGAAAAAATAAAGAAATCTACTTTTATTTTTTTTAGCCGATCTCGGCTTTTTAAACATAGGGCAGCGGCACGCAAACAGGATCGGGAGTAAAATAAGAAAACAAACCTAAAATAAGCATTCTAACTAAAATCACTATTCTGCCATTATAGTCAATGGCAGGCAGAAGACAACATGGCCAGTGAGTAATGGTTGCTAAGGGAGGAGGCTCAGTGTGAGATATGTAACTATGCATTAGCAGGCAATCCTATGCAAATGAGGGGAATGATTGTGAATTCCAGATTTCCCCAGCATGCTAGTCAGCTCCCAACAGTGTAAGAGCAGGAATAGCTTGGCACAAGCCTAGGAGTTAGCTGACATCATGGGGGGTGTCAGGCATACTGTAAGTGGATTGGAACCCTGTGGCTCAGGTTTGCACCTAACTTAGCACAGCTAGGCAAGGGGGTGTGTTTGATTCTGCCTAGCACTCTTTACATTGCCTAAGCGGGTGTGTGCACCGCGCACCGGGTTTTAAAGAAAAAAAAAGTAAACCAGGAAATAGCAGCTCTGTGCACATCTGAGCACTGTGTTTGCATGGCGCACCCCTGGTTTTAAACAGGAAGGCAATGGGAAGGAAAAACAGCAGTAGGAAGGTAATCTAGGAGAAATAGCATAGCTGGCAGGTGAAATGTATCAGAATCAGCCAATTACACAGGCAGCAGACCAACCCAGCTCAGAACACTACTATAAACTATGCAAACACCTTGCCCTCTGGATTTTCCCATACTCTACACCACCGGTGTATACAAGCAGGGAACATTTAACAAGCAAAACTACAAAATGATAGGGGCTGCAGCAGGCATCATACAACAACATGTGCAAGAGGCTGAGGGTAGTGAGGATGTGAATGCTGTTGACCAACCCACAGTGAGGAGATGAAAAAGGGGTGTACAGACCCAGGGTAACCTACCATAACCTACATGAGCTGGAGATAGTGGAGCACTATAGGGTGGACAGTGACCTCCTACAGCAAATTGTTGAGGTGTGCCGGCCATGCCTGACATGCAAAACTGACAGAGGGGAACCCATCCCAGTGGATACCAAGGTATGTGTAGGCCTAGGAATGCTAGCTACAAGTACCTCCCAACTGGGGATATCATGGGGATCTCACAGGCATCAGCATCCAGAGTATTCCACCAGTTTCTGGATGCCATGTCAGCACATGCCAGTGAGCATGTATATTTCCTTAACACCCGTGAGGTGTTGGCCAGCAATATGCATCTCTTCCACTAAATAGCAGAACACTCTGAGGTAGTGGGTGCTATAGACTGCATGCACATATGCGTCAAAGCACCATCTGGTGAGCAGGGTAGGGTCTACATCAACTGCAAGGGCTTCCCCTCAATCAACTGCCAGGTCATGTGCGATGCCCAGGGCATTATAATGAATGTGTGTACTGGCTGCCCTGGAAGCTATCATGATTCAGACATGTGGCATCTGACGCAGCTGTACCAGAGATTTGCCAATGGGGACATCCCTTACGGTCACCTAGTGGGGGATGCTGGTTACGCACTGGAGCCGTGGCTGATGACACCAATCAGAAATGCACACACACCCGAAAAAGAATGCCATAATGAGGCAAATGCACAGACCAGACATATAATAGTGCATGTGTTTGGGATGCTCAAGTCACAGTTCCAGTGCCTGGACATATCCGGTGGAGCCTTGCAGTACTCACCAGCTACATGTACTCAAATTGTTATGGTATGTGCCATGCTACACAATATGATCATGCAGAAACAGCTGCAGCAGGAACAGCATGGGGCAGTGCCACACAGCCCGCCACCAATGCCAAGGCCTGCACAGGCACAGAGTGACTCGGAGGAGGAACAACCTGAGCCTGCCCCAGTAGGCAGATGGAGGCATGCCCAGTATGCCCTGGCCTTGGCAAAGAGGCAATGCATAGCACATACACTGACACAGTAGGGACCCAGGGAATGGCACCTCTCTCTGACTCGCACATACAGTAAAAGGGATGCCAAACATGACACTGCCTGTGCTCAACCATGTATAAGGAGTGTACTATGTGCATCTGACAAAGGAAGCCCTCCAGCATCATCCTCAATACTGGCACACCCACAAGGTAAGTCAGTCAAACTACCAATTGCCAAATGGAGTAGAATGTGTCGTTACCTGTATCTATGGTACGGGTATGAGCATGCAAGGGCATTGGGTGGCTGAATGGTATGCCAGTAGATAGCAGACACCCATAGTGGCACCATAACATCTGTAACAAATACTGGAGTCACCATAGTAGCCAGTAATACACAGGGTGACAAAACCCAATGCAGGAAATGTGCTGGCCATCATGTGTGTCCATATGACTTACACATGCCAGTCAGGGAGGTTCACATATCCAACAGTCTCAGCCAACAGGACAGATGTAGATAAACACAAACAGAGGCTGCGCTATGGCCTCTGAATGATGCCTACGGATAACCTCCCCCCAGGCCTACACAGACAGACTACAGCAGGTCAGGCAGTGGGATGTTATTTCTGAAGGGTAGGAAGTCAGACACTAATATGTAGGTCAACCAAACCTAAGACCTGTAGTACACTGATATGCCTCTAGACAGCATGATAGGTTAGAATACAGAATGAAATGGAGTACCTGACAGACCAGTACAGTCAGCCAGTACAGTCATAGCAAATGTGTACAAGTGCCAGGTGTGCGCCCCCCCCATCTTATGTAGACATGTATAAACAGTCAGGTGTGCCCCCCAATCATGTGTAGAAATGTAGAAACAGTCAGGTGTGTCCTCCCAATCCTGCATAAAAATGTAGTAATAGTCAAGTGTGCACCCCAATCCTGTGTAGAAATGTAGTAACAGTCAGGTGTGCCCCCCCCCACAATCCTGTATAGAAATGTAGTAACAGTCAGGTGTGCCCCCCAATCCTGTGTAGAAATGTAGCAACTGTCAGGTGTGCCTCCCATCCTCTGTAGAAATGTAGTAACAGTCAGGTGTAGCCCCCCACAATCCTGTGTAGAAAAGTAGTAACAGTCAGGTGTGTCCCACCCAGTCCTGTGTAGAAATGTTGAAACAGTCAGGTGTGCCCCCCCAATCCTGTGAAGAAATACAGAAATAGTCAGGTGTGCCCCCCAATCCTGTATAGAAATGTAGGAACAGTCAGGCGTGCCCATTCCCCTAACCCAGCATACAAATGTAGTAACAGTCAGGTGTGTCCCCCTCCGACAATCCTGTGTAGGAAAGTAGAAACAGTCAGGTGTGCTCTCCCCAACCCTACATAGAAATGTAGTAACAGTCTGGTGTGCCCACCAAACCTATTTAGAAATATAGTAATAGTCTGGTGTGCCCCCCCAATCCAATGTACACACATAATAGTCAGGTGTGCCCCCCCCATATCGCTATGTAGAAATGTAGTAACATGTATGTGTAGGTATAATACCAGTGGAGCACAGTTGCACAGAGGTGGCCAAGGTAGCAGGTTAGGTTGTAGCATCTGCACAATATGCAGGTATGTGTGTGTTAGGTCGGTGTGTGTTTCATATTGTGTGAGAGTGGTCAGTATGTATGCATATTGAGGTAAGACCTGGTGGCCATTGCCCACTACTGCTGATGACAGGGACAAGTCCTCACAACTGCAGTGCCAAACACAATACCCACCAGTATAACACAGGCTAGCAGTAAGCCATTGTAAATGTATGGTGGTAATATGTGTCACCATCTGAAAGACTGACATGGCATGGCTGTTGGGCTAGATATACAAGCAGTAGACAGGGGAAAGTACCCCAGACATACAGTATATATTGTGTCACTGTGAAATGGACACACCCTTGGAATAGTACATACAGGTATGCATCACATAATCTGGTCCTGTAGTAGAAGATACCGGTGTTGTCTGCCCAAACACTCACAGATCACAAAGGAGGTAGGACTGATGTATTGGGAAACAGCTGATGTATCTGCACATGCAAGCATACCTGGAATGCCCAATGCATATCTGTGTGTCAGATGCAAGTAGTGTCCATAGCACACATGTACCCAGCTCACACAAACACCACCCACAGTTACCTCCCTGGTTGTACCCCTGCTATGGGAAATGAGTACAATATGACCCCACCTGTATATGGCAATAGTGAAATAATGCAGCATGCAATTCAGGTGTCCCATGCAGGTGTGTCGTTAGCTATAGGTAGCACCCTGCCAGCAGCCACACCTCCTGATCAAGACTGATAGAAGGTATTGGCATAAATATTTAGCACTCCTGCCCTGTCACCCCAGGGGAATATACTGTATGATGGTCTGAGACTGTAGGACTGACAGAATGCAATGGCCTGCCATGTCTGGCCCACATCAACACCTAATGGCCCACAGGTCTCTGCCAAGGGCCTGTGTCTCACACGTACTGCCAATGCATGTTATGTCATGGACACCCAAATAACAACACAACACACTCCACATAAGCCATATGTAAGGCTATGTGGATAAACCATAGTAACATGTCCACCATGTCCCACTGCATGAACTGTGGACAAACACCAATACACAGCTGTGATGGGGTGATAACCATAGGGAAGGCATCAGAGAATGTATGCATAATGTAAGGAAGAAGATAGAATAACGGGGGGAGTGTGGGCAGCATGGAATGTGCAAGGTCTGACACAAAGCTGCGTGCACACGCTATCCCTGGCTGTAAATACATAAATGGGTGGCTACATACCTGCCCATACACCACAATGGCCCCTGCCTCTGGGTAACCTGTGCAAATCTGTACAGCTGTGAGGTATTGCCATAGCAATATAAGGCCATGCTGTCATGTTGATGGATGTACAAGTATGGGATCCTCTGCCAGCACTGTACCAAGGTGTTGAACTGGATACATAGACCCAGCAGCAAATGTCTGCAGCTCCCCCTCCAGGATGGCATAACCTACCATGAATATGTAGGCATCTGCCACAATACCGCACACAGCTAGGTCAGCCTTGTCCCCCAAGACATCACTGTGAGCAGGAATGTCCATCTGGCAGTACATGAGGACAGAAAACATCACAGTGTATAGCAGCACACATGTCTGAATATCTCTGCTAACAGCAGTACCGTGTAGCTGAAGCAGTACAGACACAATCACCTACAGTACACACTATCCCCTGCACACATTGTCCCCATATTGCTAAATGGTTGACGGATACCCTGCAGAAACAGTTTGCTACCTGTAGGTGTACAACACAAAGGTCTGCACTAGAGTACAACCTACCTGGAATTAATTCACACATTCAATTCAGAAGGACATACTGGGGAGACAAAGATGGCCGCCTTTCTGTAGACACTGTACATCTACAGCTCTCCAGTTACTCGCAAGAATAAGTAACCCTGAGGATATACTACAAGTCTTTTTGCATTAATTACCGGATATAACTATTCTACTACAACCAAACTACGACTGAGAATCAAAAGAACGAAGGAAAAACTAATTAATTTCACAGGATTAAAGCTGATTGTCTGCCTGACTCTGAATAGAGCTATAAACAAAGGATCTATCTGATTTCTGTTTCAAGATGTCAAAACTGGACAAAAATATGGACACAACAACAACTAAAACTAAATTATCAATGCTGATGTCACCAGAGAAAGACTCTACATTTAAAAGACAGAAAACTGTAAAACCACAAGATCTTTTAAAAACAGGAGGAACAAACCAACCGGATCAGCTAGCTAACATGGAGGACATTAAAACAGCACTGTTACCCATACAAGAATCTTTAAATGCACTTTCAAACCAGATACTTGCTTTTAATGCCACATGCAGTCAAATTCTCGACAGAATAGATAAATCTGAGGCTAGAATATCTGATAATGAGGACAGAATAACATTTCTTACAAAAAACAGATATTCATGACCTGGACATTCAAACTATGCAGACCAAGATCCTGGATTTAGAGGCAAGATCCAGAAGAAACAACATAATTATTAGAGGAATCCCGGAAAATATTCAATATAATGATCTAATGCCTACCATTACACAGATACTGGAAATATTGTTCGAGGACTCGGTATGGCTAAGCAAATAGTCATAGAAAGAGCACACAGAGCTCTCAGGGAATCACAAGCATCAAATATTCCTAGACCGGTTTATGTCAAAATTCTGAATTACCAGGATGTAAATAAAATAATTCTAACTATGAAAAGAAAGGAGGTTTTGTAATGTGGCAAAATAACAGAGTTTCTATGGGTCAAGATCTACCAATGCAAATCAGACAAGCCAGACAAGCATTAGCCCCTTACTGCAAATTTCTTATTGATAAAAATATAAAATTCCAGATGAAGTATCCAAGTACATTAATCTTTACATTTGATGGAGCCAAATATTCTGTTTCTACAAAAAGGAAGCAAAACTCACCTTTTGAAGACTTTTAAATCCTTCCAACTTCAGAAGCTTAACTGGAACATTCAGTCTGTGTACAGCAATACAGATTCTGGGATTCCATGGCTACTATACCTCAAGGCTTCAAAATCCTTTGTTTGCTTCTTTTTCTCACCAGGCCCCTGTTTAATCATTAACCAGTATTTTCTTACAGGTCCAGCTTAAATCTAAAGATTTCATGAACTCCTGCAGCCTTGATGAACTGTGTGTGTCTGTGAGTCAACAGGAAGTCCTAGAAATGCTCCAGAGGGTCAGCTTTTGTTGTGGCACTTCCGAAATCTGTCCACATAATGGGTCCCCTTCGAGAACTCAAAATCAAGATTTTTATACCAGGAAGTAGCCAGAGCTCTGTGGAGCCAGGGAAGCTTTTAGAATGGCAAAACGAGGCTCCTGGACTATTTTAGAGAGGTTTGACTTTTATTTTGTATAAAGAAATGTCAGCTTATTCAGGTAAGGATTTAAACTGGGCTGTAACATATGGTTAAATAGAGTAATTTAACTACAATGTTAGAAACAATATAAAGTTACTACAGTTATTCTATTTTGGATCTAGATAGTGTGCCTGAAGATAGAAATGCAGTTATAATTATATACTATTGATATTTTTGCTTTTCTGCCTTTGAAATGACTGTTATATTGTTTATGTTACTACAAAAAAAAAAAAAAAAAAAAAAAAACTTTCTCCTTATTAATGCTATGATAATCTATATGTGTTAACATGTATAATTCACTCTCCTATTCCTAAGGGAATGGAAGGATATATATTTTATGTGGTTCTAGAGATTCTGTGCATTATGTTAGCTATATATTTCTTACAGTATTAATACATTAATGGTGAAAAAAAATGTTACTGATGTTGTTTTTATCAATGCTGCTGTTAACATGTTATACTTACCTAGGCAAAGTTAGATAAGACAGTTAGTTATTCTAGGATAATATAACCAATTATTTAATTAATAATGTATGTAAATCATTACAGGGTAGAATAAGAAATTGGTATGTAAGACATAACAGTGTGTTAACTAACTAATATGTTCAAGAGCTGTAGATAGGTACAAGTGTTTAATGGGGAATGTGTAGGTTAGTTTTTGTAGGGTTAGTTGTAGTTATCATAGGTTTTGTATATCTTGTTAGGGTGTTATTATATAATAGTCATTTAGGATTGATGTATACCAATAGAAGTATAAATGGTGTTAAAAACCTATGTTTGTCCTGGTCCAGGAGAATAGTGGATAGGCACTGGTTAGGGATGGGGCATTTAGTTTGCTTCCAGATATTTCAAAATCTGATATTATACCGGAATCTAGTATCGTTTTTCAAATTCAACATATACACTAACATTTTAAAAGTATTTTTATGTGGATAATAGACTCATGGAATGTTAAAGGTTTCCAGAATCTGAAAAAAAGGAAACTATTTTTTCATTTACTTCTTCAGTCAAAAGCACAATTTATATTGTTACAAGAAACCCACTTGGCTAATGATCAATGGACTGCCATTAAAAATAAAAAATGGATCAGGGGGGTAATAGCTTCGAAGGGACAACTAATAGTGCAGGTGTAGCAATAATCATCAAAACTCAGTTCCAAGAGAGAATTTTAGATTTTAAAATGGATAAAGAAGGAAGATGGTGTTATGTAATTTTATAACAAAATTTTACGATAAACCGGTGATTCTTCTTAATATATATGCCCCATGTACCAATCAGCAAACCTTCATAACATCACTTTACTTTATTTTAAACCAATATAACAATTATTATATAATAATAGGAGGTGACTGGAATACATACCAAGACCCTAAACTAGATAAAACAAGTCCCCATAGATCTTATAATAATCAGGCAGTGATAGCACTGCAGGAACTTAAAGCAGATTTTAAACTTTATGATCCATTTAAATATAATAAGGACCAAATTAATCCAAATAACTTCACATTTTATTCGAGCTGTCATAAAATGTGGTCCAGGATCGATTTCTTTTAATATCAGATACACTAATGTGTTTTGATCCCTATATATACATACAAGCTCGTTATTTGTCGGATCACTCCAGGATCACATTAACCTTTAAGAAAGATACTTGTCATAAATTGCATGCTAGGGGTTATAATTGGACATTAAATCCATATCTATTGCATAAAGAGGATGTATTAAAAGAAGCTCAGGAGTTTTTAATCAATTATTAAATAAGCTTTTAGAAAACCGACATCCATCAGACATAGAATGGGCAACTATCAAAGTGCAAATTAGAGGAATGTTTATCCAAAAAGCTACTTTCTACAAGAAATTACAAGTGAAAGATATGCATGACTTGGAATCAAAAATTGAATTATTAGATCAGGAATTAATTAGAAATTATAGTAAACAAACCGAAACGGAATTATTAAATTGTCAGAAGAAACTTTTTTTATTACAAAACAGTAAATTATCATTCCATGAACAGAAAATGCTGGTAAAATACGCTAATCACATACAGACCCCGTCAAAAGCACTAGCACGTATTATTAATCAATCAAGTCACCTTCCCAAATCCCTGAAATATACTTCAACAATAAAACATACACCAGTACGGAAGATATCATAAAGGTTTTGAACTAATATTTTCAGAACTATATGGTGAACAACAGGATGTAAATCCAAATAAGAATAATAATGATTTTCTTCAGAAAATTATATTTCCAAAGATTAATGATGAGCTTCATATGAACCTGATTAAACCTATTTCTTCAGAGGAAATAACTGATGTTATCAAGAAATTGAAGCCATACAAAGCTCCGGGACGGATGGTTTGACTACAGAATTTTATAAAACTTTTAGTGATATTCTGGGGAAAATACTGTCAGTGGTCTTTAACTATATTATTAACAATAAAATTACTGACCCACACTTTAATGCATCGAAAACTATTCTCATACCAAAAGAAAATCCTGATCGACAAAACCGGATAATTATAGACCCATCTCACTTTTAAACATAGATATGAAAATTATGACATCGATTTTGGCTAACAGGTTGAAAATGGTAATTAACCCTATAATATCTGATGAACAAGCGGTTTTATAAATAGCAGACAAACTATAGATAATACATTAACACTGCATACAATGATTTCTCATGCCACCCATAAAACCATAATCTTTACGCACTTATAATTGATGCACAAAAAGCATTTGACAGAGTGAACTTAGAATATTTATTTGACATTTTAACATGTTTTAACATACCGCAAGAATTCACTTCAACTTTAAAAAAATTATATACCAATCCTTATACAAATCTAGTCATTAACAGGAATCTTTCAAAAAGAATTCAAATTAAAAATGGTACACGTCAAGGCTGTCCTTTATCTCCCTTGTTATTCAATTTGTATTTGGAACCTCTATTTTTGCACATTAAACAAAATATCTATCATAATGCTCCAAGGATCTATGGTACGAAGATCACAATGGCTGCTTTTGCAGATGATTTGAGTATTTATTGCACAACACCTGTTTCGGATACTAATAAAATATTAAAGGCAGTAGAAGAATTTGCAAAAATTTCCAATTATAAATTAAATTTAAAAAACTAAGATATTCCCATTAAAGACACCTACACCTTTTTCACTATTACCATTAGTAGGGCAGGTAAAATCAGAAAGAAAAATAAAATACTTAGGAGTGGTTTTCTCAACAGACAACAGAGATTTTTATCTCAATAATGTTAAGGTTATTTGGGAGCAGATAGTATCTGACTTGAGAAGATGGGATAATCTGAAATTACCAATAATGGCGAAGACTTCAATTATTAAAATGAATATACTTCCTAGATTACTATATATTTTTAGAGCATCACAAGTTCAAATCTCCAAAAATTCTTCAAACAGCTTCATACAGAACTAGCTAGATTTCTATGGGAACCTAGAAAAGTTAGGATATCGTATGATAAATTGATGGCTCCAAAAATAGGGAGGGTTGGATCTACCTAATTTGAAACATATTATTTAATAATAAACACCAATAGACTTTTAAGAATAATTAACTTTGATGGGTGTAACTCGAAATGGGTTCCCAAATGGCTGGTTCTTAATCATAAACATGTCAAGGAATTGGATATTAACTGCAAGGCATTACCTTTTTAAACAAAAATACTCTTAAAGTGTACTTCGTGTTGGAACATATCAAAACATATATAGTTTCAGTACAAAATCTCTTTAACTCATTAAATCTTTTGCAAAGTATGATAATTCTTCAACCATTTCACAAAAATCCAAATCTGAAAATTGGTAATCAGCTGATAGACCTTAAGAAATTCCCACTTATAATTAATTTAACCCTACTTGATTTATATCCTTTTTAGGTATCCCGATTCACAATATTTTAGAAGAGTTGAATCTCCCAAATCGTATCTAATTATAATAAGACAATTAAAAGACCTATCAATAAGTTACCTTAGTAAAGGGAATGACATAATTAAAGAAGAAGATTTAAACATGTGTCTGAACTTATGGCAAACCCTTACACAGGAATGTAAATATATAACTGCAGCATATGGTTTGATTAAAGAAATAAAATATAATAATCAAATATTAATTTCCAAATACTGGAGAGAGAAATTGTTGACAATTGAAGAAAGTAAAATACTAAAAGCAATTCACTTAACCATAAAATCTGTGTCCCTTCAGAAGCTATTATTTACCCAATTGATGATATTTAATAACGCTGTATTATATGGCCTCACTCTACACAAATTTAACTCAAAGAACTCACCAAAATGCCCATATTGTATAGCTCAAACAGCCGACCTCCTACATATGTTTTGGAGTTGTAAATGTATTTTCAAACTCTGGAATTCCTTGAAACTTCAACTACAAAAATGGGATATCAACATTCCACACTCTCCTGGGAATTTACGATTTTACATATTCCACCACCCAACTTGGAAAGAACCCAAAGAATTATACTAGTCAATATTTTTTGTTGATGAAGTTATATATAGCTTCCAATTGGTTGAACCCTTTACAGACATCATGGCAAAATTTCAAGATAGTAGCCACCAAACATATTCTAGCACATAAATTTCTAATTAGTGATCATAAGAAAAATGTAAACAATACAAAAATATGGGAACAAATCTTTAACATTGTATTAGCTTAAAGTTCCATTCCACTATTCGCTGGGAAAAACTGAATAACTGTTGAATTTTATTGAGATAAGTCTTATATGGTTACTAGTTCTTTTTTCTTCATTATTTTTTTTTTTAGAAGTGTATAGGTATGTATAATGATTCTATGTAACTGTTGGAAGCATTCATGTACATATTGTAAGTAGTTGGTAGTACTGTATTAGTTGTTTGGAAAAAATAAAATAAAGAATTATTATTGAAAAAAAAAAAAAAAAAAGAAGGACATACTGGACATACTCACACACTTAGAGAAATGAAGGCAATGTCAGACAACAACACACTGAAAGGTCATACTGGGCATGCTTGCACACAAACAAATGAAGCCCATGTCTGCAAACAACAGTGGACCAGACATATCTGGCAGTTGCAGATGTTAGTACAGACACTTCTCAGTATGCACCACTCATGCTTTGAACACACAGTGGATAGGAATACAGACATATATCCAAGGACAACACACTATAATAAGCCAAAAGTAGACGTATATAGATGTGTGGAAGAGAGTGACTGTGACAAGCAGCCATCCATTATGAGGCCTGTCCCACCCAGCACAAAGCCAAATGGCTACAACCACATGAGGTTCTCATGTCGCTCACTATAGATACTAGCCACTAGTATCTGTCAGCATGACAGACTATGTGGTGCAAGTGGTAGCTGTGCAACATGACTGTACAAGGAAGTAGTCATCTCACAGCTGTATACATGTACCTGTGGAATATAACCCTGCGTGTGCCCGCATCATCCTCATGTGGTGTGTCAACCTCTAGATGAATGTGTTATGGCCCATGCACACACACTGCCCTCCCCATAGCCCTACTATGACAAGCCTGCTGTGGTCATCCATTTTGAAATACACCTTTGGGAAAGTTGCAGACCAGTAATCTCCATGGCACATCCTATAACTGCATACTGCTGTAGTGTGATAAACTAGTTAAGTAGGAGTTCAAATCCCAGACATGGCAAATGTGTGTGTGTCTCTGTCTGTGTAGAAAGCAATGCTTTTTAGGCTAGTCACATGCAGTACAATTCAAATGCCCTACTTTGGCAAGGCTGCTGATGTCATTCACTGTGAAATACCTTTGGGAAAGCTGTAGCCCAGTAATCTCCATGGCACATCTTATAACTGCGTACTGCTGTAGTGTGTTAAATTAGGTAGGAATTCTAATCACTGACATGGCTACTGTGTGTGTGTGTGTGTGTGTGTGTGTGTGTGTGTGTGTGTGTGTGTGTGTGTGTGTGTGTGTATGTGTGTGTGTGTGTGTGTGTGTGTGTGTATGTGTGTGTGTGTGTGTGTGTGTTTCTGTCTGTGGAGAGAGCAATGCATTTTAGTCTAGTCACATGCAGTACAATACAAATGCCCTACTTTGGCAAAGCTGCTGATGTCATTCACTGTGAAATACACCTTTCGGAAAGGTGCAGCCCAGTAATCTCCGTGGCAGGTTCTATAACTGTGCACTGCTGTAGTGTGATAAAATACTTAGGTATGAGTTCTAATCCCAAATTTGGCAACTGTGTGTGTGTGTGTGTGTGTGTGTGTGTGTGTGTGTGTGTGTGTGTGTGTGTGTGTGTGTGTGTGTGTGTGTGTGTTTGTGTGTGTGTGTGTAGAGAGCAATGCTTTTTAGGCTAGTCACATGCAGTACAATACAAATGCCCTACTTTGGCAAGGCTGCTTATGTCATTCACTGTGAAATACACCGTTCAGAAAGCTGAAGCCCAGTAATCTCCATGGCACGTCCTATAACTGCATACTGCTGCAGTGTGATAAAATAGTTAGGTAGGAGTTCTAATCCCAGACTTGGCAACTGTGTGTATGTGTTGTCTGTGTAGAGAGCAATCTTTTTTAGGCTAGTCACACTCACAACACTTCAAATGCCCTACTCTGGCAAGGCTACTGATGTCATTCACTGTGAAATACACCTTTGGGGAAGGAGTACTTCAATAATCCCCATGGTGCATCCTATAACAGCTTCATGCTGTAGTGTGATATAGAACTCTGGTAGGGGTTCTATCCCCACACATGGCAGCTGTGGATGTTTTGTGTGTGTTTCTATGTCTGTGTAGGGAGCAATGCATTTTAGGCTAGCCACACTCACTACAATTAAAATGCTTTACTTTGGCAATCCTGCTGATGTCATTCACTGTGAAATATACCTTTGGAGAAGGAGTACTCCAGTAATCTCAGTGGCACATCCTATAACTGCATAGTGCTGTAGTGTAACAAACTAGTTAGGTAGAAGTTCTAATCCCAGACATGACAGGTGTGTGTGTGTGTGTGTGTGTGTGTGTGTGTGTGTGTGTGTGTGTGTGTGTGTGTGTGTGTGTGTGTGTGTGTGTCTGTGTTTGTAATTCATATCCTGTGTGGAGGTGGTTGTGAATGTGTAACAACTGGACTCAATGTGGAGTGGGTTTTGCAAATTTCTTATATGGTGGCCCTGGTATATATCACAATGTCCACTGTACAGGGATAACAGATGTGAAATAGCTGAGAGGCTGGGGTGCAAAGCCATACCCCTACATGTGACATCAAGGCCAAGCAAACAAAGTGAGAAACCCTAGTATTACCCAGAGAACAATCTCAACATTTTTTACACTGAGCTAATCGAAGGAAGGACACTCAGCAAACTCAGAGCTATAATATATAACATTAAGTATCCTGTTTTTTGTTTATTTTGTTCTTTATTTCTTTGTTATTTATAGCACTTCGTGTACTGTGTATTTTTCTAGCTAGTTTCACTGTGTCTGAGGCATGCACTGGAAATTGTCCACTTTTATTAAGCATCTGTTGGGTTGTTTGTTTCTGATAACTTGTTGCAGTTAAACTCTTTTTTCTAGAGGCTCGTTTAGCTGTTTAAAACTTTCATTTAAAGGCTCACTGCTGCTTTTCGGCTGTGAGAAACATTTATGCAGTTTGTTTCTAAGTAGTGGGGATATTTGTAGCATTTCCATATTCAGGCTTGTATTTGGGCCTAGTGTTTGTGGAGGCTATGTGTCTGAGCACATATTCAGGGACATCTTGGTTTAGCCAAACCCATCAGGCATTTCAGTGAGAGAGAATTGTTTGAGGTAATTGACTGACTGAGGTCACCTGGACTACAGCTTAGACTAAGCACCTCATTTGTTCTTTTGAGATTTCTTTCTTAAAAGCTGTCTCAGGTTTCAACTTTCTGTTACCTAAGAAGCTCAGTTGTGAGTGTTCTGCCATTTTACACTGAGCTAATCGAAGGAAGGACACTCAGCAAACTCGGAGCTATAATATATAACATTAAGTATCCTGTTTTTGTTTAATTTGTTCTTTATTTCTTTGTTATTTATAGCACTTTGTGTACTGTGTATTCTTCTAGCTGGTTTCACTGCGTGTGAGGTATGCACTGGAAATTGTCCACTTTTATTAAGCATCTGTTGGGTTGTTTGTTTCTGATAACTTGTTGCAGTTAAACTCTTTTTTCTAGAGACTCCTTTAGCTGTTTAAAACTTTCATTTAAAGGCTCACTGCTGCTTTTCAGCTGTGAGAAACATTTCTGCAGTTTGTTTCTAAGTAGTGGGGATATTTGTAGCATTTCCATATTCAGGCTTGTATTTCGGCCTAGTGTTTGTGGAGGCTGTGTGTCTGAGCACATATTCAGGGACATCTTGGTTTAGCCAAGGAGAGAGAATTGTTTGAGGTCATTGGCTGACTTTGGTCACCTGGACTACAGTTTAGACTAAGCACCTCATTGGTTCTTTTGAGATTTCTTTCTTAAAAGTTGTCTCAGGTTTCAACTTTTGTTACCTAAGAAGCTCAGTTGTGAGTGTTCTGCCATTTTACACTGAGCTAATCGAAGAAAGGACACTCAGCAAACTCAGAGCTATAATATATAATATTAAGTATCCTGTTTTTTGTTTATTTTGTTCTTTATTTCTTTGTTATTTATAGCACTTTGTGTACTGTGTATTTTTCTAGCTAGTTTCACTGTGTGTGAGGTATTAACTGGAAATTGTCCACTTTTATTAAGCATCTGTTGGGTTGTTTGTTTCTGATAACTTGTTGCAGTTAAACTCTTTTTCCTAGAGGCTCCTTTAGCTGTTTAAAACTTTCATTTAAAGGCTCACTGCTGCTTTTCAGCTGTGAGAAACATTTCTGCAGTTTGTTTCCCACCCTTGGTGGCTTTGCAGTTGCCCATCCTAGTGTAAATTTGATCTGGGACACTCCTCCCAGTCTAGTGTCATTACCTCATTCTTACAGGGAGAACATTTGAGAAGGCCAATCAGCTTAGTTTCTGCTACTCCTTTCTCTCTTTCCACTAAAAAAAAAAAAAAAAAAAAGAAAACTTTTTCTAAGTTTGTTTCCTGCCTTTCCTGTGGGTAGTCTAGCCTGGATGTAGATTTGCTGTGTCCAGGACTATTTGTAGGCTTCTAGGGCCCAAGCCTTTCTGTGTTGAAAGGAAGCCTTCTAGCTTAATTTTGTTTCTTAGAACTAGCCAGATTTTTGTTTCAGCACTTGTTCAGAACTTATTGTAAGCACTAAATAAGCTACAAATTACTACAGCACTCAAATTTCCTCACTGTCTACAGGAAAACAGTTTCTAGTACTTAACAAATAAGCACCTATCCAGGCATGTCTAACGGTCAGCCCCCGGTGTTTTCTCCTGTCTACCTGATGAATCTGGGCATCTTGGGGCAATGCAGTAATTGCCTCGTACACAGACAACCCTCTCCTCCTACCACCCAACACTACAACCTGTGAGAGATGCACTTATATAGCCAAACTGGAAGCAAAGCTCTCTTCACCCAAGACTGGACTAGACAGTCAAGAGGAGAAGGTAAACACTTGCACCACACCACACTCAGCACATAGTCCCTCAAAACCTACACCACCAAAACACACACATAGAAACACAAAACACACACCTACATTCGTGGAGGCTCTCAGTAAAAACCTGCCCAAGCAACAGGGACCTCCAAAGCAGAAACTCAAGCAACCTCCACCCCCCCAACACAACCCAAATGACACATAGCCCACAAACTCAGTGTGCCACTCAACCACAGCCCATAAGGCATAACAACATACCCAACACTCTAGTCATAGGTAACTCTATAGTCAGGCACACTGATGTTCCACTCACTAGGCTAAACAAGGAGAAAGTTACTGTCAGCTGCCTGTCGGGTGCCAGGATCCACCACATCACACATGCACTCAGGTCACTCCACAACAAGTACAAATATGACTCTGTCATTGTCCATGTTGGTGTGAATGACCTGAGACATACCTCCTTGGACTACATGAAAAGGGATATGGAGGAGCTGTCCAATCTTGTAGCCCAGGCAGGTACGACCCTAGCCCTGAGTAGCATCACCCAGAATGATACCACAGTACAAGGACAAAATGATTGACTTCAACAATTGGCTAAGCTTCTGGTGTCATTCTAAGGGGATCCAGTATCTGTCTACCTGGGATGACATGATCGACAAGCCACGATACTTTGCCAGAGATGGCCTGCACCTGTCGCCCTTGGGATTCCAGATACTGGCTAAAGCTCTAGCCACCCCTATAGTGCCTTTTTTAGGTAAGGTTCAAATGACAAATTCACCACCCTAACAGGTACAGGCAAGAAGAATCTGAGGGTATTGCTACTCAATGCTAGAAGTCTAAACCTCAAGATGCACTCTCTCGAGGCACTCCTTAAAATGGAGAACATTGACATCTGTTCAGTGACAGAGACCTGGTTCAAGGCTCCAGAGAGTACCCCTGCATTAACAGGCTATAATTCATACCACACCTTTTGGCCACCTAACCTGGACTGAAACACTAAAGGCGGAGGCGTGTCCATATTCATTAAGGATATCCACACCTCCAGGCTAGTTGCTCAGCATAATGCATCCGAGATTATCCAAGTGCAACTAACTCTGGGCAAGACCGCAATCCAAATTGTAGCTTGCTACAGATCCCCCACCATGCCCCAGGATTCCCACTCCTCATTTCTTAATACACTGGAAAATATTAGGGTACAACCTAACACCCTAATAATGGGCGATTTCAACTACCCTACCATTAACTGGGAAAACTACTCATGTACCAACACTTGTGCTCAACGTTTTCTGGAGTTCATAAATTCCAATGCCATGGATCAACTTATCCACACCCCCACCAGGGGCAGCAATATCCTAGATCTGGTTATTACCAACATGGGCAATCGGTGCTCCACATCAGAGGTCAATTCCTTGTTGGTCAGAACTGACCATAAGCTAATCACCCTAGACATCCACATCCCTCCCCCACCCCCCATTAGGGAAACCACAGTAAAAAATTTCTCCAAAGCCAACTTCACGCTTCTTAAGACAGAAGTGGCAAACTTTGCGACACCCATGCTGACGGACAATAGAGGTATGACTGCTGAATCCTACACAAATACACTTTATAAGCACTTACATGAGTGCATGGATCATGCAATCCCTAACAGAACCAAGATGCTATCCTCCAAAAAAAGGAAGCCAATCTGGTGGTCCCCTGCCATAAACAAACTCTACAACAGAAGAAAGAAACTGTTGCAAAAAAAGAGTAAAATCCCATGATTGGAGAAACTCCCTGGTCAGCTTCAGTAAGAAGCTGAGATCCCTCATAAAATCCTCCAAAGCTAGTTATGAAAACAAAATCACCACTGACTCTAAAGACAACCACAAAGCATTCTATAGCTATGTCAAGAATCTCAATGGCAACATTCAAATCTGCTCTGAGTTACAGCACAATGGCACTAAATATACAGAACCAACGGATATTGCCAACATCCTGGCAGATAGGTTCAGTGCTAACTTTACCCCTCTGTCATCCCCCAAAGGGCCCATCTCTATACCAGAAGAATGCAAAGTTCCTGTAATCATGGCTGCACAGGTAAAAAACACACTATCCAAAGCCAAAAACACAGCATCCATGGGACCTGACGACATCCCAGGCTGTGTTCTACATGAACTACAGAATGAACTGGCACCCCACCTAAGTACCATGTTCAATCATAGCCTCACCTCAGGCTATGTGCCCACTGAATGGTGCACAGCGACAGTTATCCCACTCCACAAAGGGGGAGCCAGCACAGACCCTGGAAACTACCGCCCAATTAGCCTAACGAGCCTGGTCTGCAAGGCTATGGAGCGTATCATCATGGAACTTATAAACAATGACATTGGTAATCTCCAAACTCAGGACCCCACCCAGTTCGGGTTTGTAAAAGGCAGATCATGTCTCCTAAACCTGATAGACTTCTTTGAAGCAGTCACCAAAGCCGTAGATGAGGGTAAGGTGGTTCACACAGCCTATCTAGATCTCGCCAAGGCATTTGACACCATCCCCCACTCTGGAATTATAGATAAACTCACTAAACTAGGTATAAATCCCTATGTCACAAGATGGGTTGCTAACTGGCTCACTGACAGAACCCACACTGTGAAAGTAGAAGACTCCAAATCCAGCTTCAGACCAGTGACAAGTGGAGTACCACGGGGTTCAGTCCTGGGTCCTCTCCTGTTTGGTAGCTACTTCTCTGAAGTACAGGCCAACACAGAAGGTCTTTGGCTAATGAAGTTCGCAGATGACTGCAAACTAGGAGCCATAATCAAAACTCCAAAAGATGTGGACATCCTACAAAAGGGCCTTGCTGAGACAGATGCCTGGTGTCAAAGCCATGGCCTTAAGCTCAGTGCCAAAAAGTGCATTGTCACTCCTTTTGGTAAAAACTCAGTACCCATGAACTACCACATAGGTGGTAGTCTACTTAACAGCGAAAGTGTGATAAGAGACCTTGGGACACAGGTGGACAGTAGTCTCTCCTTTGATAATCACATCGCCGCAGTAGTCAGGAAATCCTTCTATGTGGCACACCTCATCACAAAAGGTTTCTCAGCCAGGAAAAAAGAGGTCATTGTTCCCCTCTACTCGTCACTCATTAGACCCATTATAGAGTACAATGCCCCTTTTGGTATGTATCTCACAAGACATCTACAACAACTGGAAAGGCCACAGAAATACCTCACAAAGAGGATTACTGGCCTCAAAGAGATGCCCTATGCAGACCGTCTCAAAAAACTGCAGCTTTACTCCGTTGCATATCGCCTACTCAGAGGCGATCTCTGCCTAACACACAAAGCTATGTCAAACCCAGAGCTTTTAGACATGCTCCACTTAAAGAAATCCCAATCCCTATGAGCTACACGTTCTAGGGACCTAAACCTCGTTACCACAATAAACAGAACATGCTGGAGGAATAGATTCCTGTCCCAGAGACTTCCCATACTCTGGAACAAACTACCTATCTATATCAAACAAAGCTCCTCATTAGCACTGTTCAAGAAAAATCTTGATGATTGGATGGGAGATAGGAAATTCACCCCGGGGATCACTTCTGTGGCTCTGCTCAACAGTGGCACAGGAAAATAATTTTCTTGGGTGATGAAAGCCAGGGTACCTTTGGCTAGGCTTAAATAGGCCCTAGGGCCAATAGCCTAGTACCTACCTATGAACCCATGTCTCATACACACACACACACACACACACACACACACACACACACACACACACACACACACACACACACACACACACACTTGCCTAGGTAACAGCCGCTATATTGGTAGTACCCTCCATATTGCCTACTGATAGTAACCATGGTGTGATTGCAGTGGGCTACAGTGGGCATGGCACCCCTTCCATCAGTCCAATAGGCATGTACATGCTGACAGTGCACCTTCTCCATGTTCCCCACTGGACACCTGCAACAGCTGTGGTGGCATCAAATGTGACTCACAAAGGACATACCATGCCTGAAAAACATGCCCTGTATGGACCGATGCGACTGACACCAGGGAATACCGGTATCATTCTATTAATGTAGGTGCTGGGTTAACTTGCTCTCTATTAACAGCTCCCACCACATGAGGCCAGGACTGGCACATCTGATAATAATAATCTGTGTACACAACATGGGCCAGACACCCCAAGTACGGTTCCACATGTCACTGTACATGCATGTGGGAGGTGTGCACATCCCAGATGCCATCCATGTCATGGACTAAGGAACACATACATGGCAAGCAATGCACAGCATTGGCCACACGCAATAGTCACCCAGATGATTGGATGGTGAATACAATACCCACCTGTGTGGTCAAATCCAGACACTACACCCCTGAGCCACAATGCAGACTATTGTCATGTGGCCTGATGCCAAGGTATAACCATCACCTAGCCTTGTATAGCCATCTGGCACAGTTGACCACTACACACCCATGAAGCAATGCACCCATGCATGTCAGTACTGGCACTCTGTGTCTGCGTGTGTGTTGTATGATGCATATGACCACATTCACACTCACTACAACCCACAGTGGCATACTGAAGCATGCTGTCTGATGTCAGACACCTCCACACACCCTTTGCCCATATAACCTCCGTATCACCCCTGTGGTGCATGTGATACCTGCACAGTAATGTGTTGTAGCAATCTCACTAGTGATGAGTTGTATTCTTTGCCATGCCAAGTGTGTCAATTTGTGTGCATCCCTGTGAGAGTGTGGCTGTGTTCACATTGGCATCTGTTCATGCGGACAGGCACATGTACTACACCTACCGTAAAGCTACCATATCCCTGTTGCAGATGCCACTCACCATCACATATATGTTTTGAGGGCTCCTTAACATGTAACCTACGTGGCACATCCAATAACTGCATAGACATGTGATAGCACTACATAATTGTCAGGGGTTTGATACCCTGTACTGGTATGTGTGTGATACAAACATGCTTATATTTTACTCTCCCACCCCTCCCTAACATTTCTTTGCCTCTGTCTGCCTCTCTCACTCTCTCTCTGGTGGATGTGGTGACTTACACCTGCTTTGCTTAGACAGCAGCATGTGTATTTTAAGTGATGCTCATGAGCAGCTGATGGCCTCTGCATGAATTACAGCCCTCGTCTAGCTAATTGCATATGGAACAGCTGTGGTAAGATTCCTATAGACAATTGCATGGAAACACATTCCCATATCTAGGAAGATCATGTTGGTGTTGGGCCTTTACATTCACTGTGAACAGGAACTCTATCTGTTGTTTGGCAAACAGCATCTCAGATGAATTGGGGATCTACCTCTAACAACAAACACTGTGGGAACAGGGCAACACACAGGCTCACATGTTTATAGAGCCATACACACACATGTCCCATACCACAGACAGGCATCGGATCATACTGAGTAGTGGTCCAGTATATGTAGGGTTAGTGTGTGAGTGGCACATATGAGGATGATGTTGAACAGATAGTCAATATACTGTAATATTACGCTAGCTTACCATATGTGGCTGTGTTCACATTGGTTGTGGTTATGCACTTTCACACAGGTGTATCATACTCTGTGCTGTGACATGCCTGTAGAGCCTGCTATACATGCAGGTACATGTGCATTCCCCTGACATGCAGCCCAAAGTCATAGGAAATAGGAAATGTAGGCCAGTGTTAAACCAGTCTGCCTGTAGCCACAGTGCTTTGTTACATGCCTAGCAGCTTAGTGTACTTACATAGTGAGATGTCATGTCCAGATACTTGCCAGATGTACTGCTGCTGGGCCACAATAACATTCGCGTATGTCAGACAGAGCAGTGGGATGCTGTACAGCTGTATGTCAATATCTAGTGGGTAGTATGTGACCATGGCACCTCTGTACCAGTGGTTATTATGTGTCAGGACAGACAGGGGTGTGTGAATGCATAACCTATGCGGGCAAATATATACCAGTAGTTAGGTGTTATACCCATCTACATGGCTGTTAACATCTACATTGTCAGGCTTGGTCCACATGTCTTACACTAAGGGGTTCTGTGTATACCTCCAGACTGTCCAGAGTGTGTCAGACCATCTATATATATTGGCCAATATCTCTGCTGTTGTCCGCAGGAACATTACGTGGTAGCAGTACTACTGTACTATGATGTCCTTAGGATGTCTGTCAGTAGCCAATGGCGCACATGTTAAAAGCAGATGTGACCTCCCACACACACCATGTCTGTGGAGACAATCCCTATTACAGCAGCAATAGTCTACAAATATACCTGCTATATATACCTGACATCCCCTTGCACTATGGAGTTGGGACTATAGGGGCTGAGGTAGGGCTTCACTCCATGTCCAGGACATATGGTGAAAATATATGTATATATAATCATCCAGATATCTATATAGATATATGCAAATATACATATCAATATACATAGATAGATATGCATATGTACATAAATAAACATATAAACACTCAGATATATACATATACAGAGCAATATATGTCTACACATATACAGATAGAGATACATATGCACATATACGTATGGATATCTACATATATATTGACAGTAGTAGGTATATCAGAATAGATATGTATGCACATATAATTCTAGATAGCTACATATATACCAACATAACTAGGCATATCTATACACACAGGATGTGCATACATACATATATAGCTATATATACATATATGTATATATACGTATATGTATATATACATATATGTATATATACATATATATATATATATATATATATATATATATATATATATATATATATATATATATATATATATATATATATATATATATATATATATATATATATATATATATACATGGCCATATATGTGTAGCACTATACAGATGTGTATACAGACATATGAATGAGTATACATGTGTATGTACATGTTGACATATATAGACCTATTATATGTATACAACCATATTCCTGTCACGTGTAAACCTCACGGTTGTGTACACCCTCCCAGATGTATCTCACTGTATGTATCTGCTATGTGTACATTATGATAAAACAACATATGTGATGCAACAGTCATATTAATGACAAGGACTACACAATTTAGGAACTAAAGACAATTATTCAATACTACTCAATATGTGTATTAACAGCTATATTGGTAAAACAACAGCTGTCTTCACAGTGGTCATGGCATAGTGGTTAAGTGTTGTGACTTCAGTGTACAGGGTACTGGGTTCAAGTCTTGCAAGGGGTGTTCATTTTGTTGCTGGGCAGAACAAGGGCTGTTGGATACAGAGTGGTTAAGGCAGTTTTGAGCATCTTTAAGTGGGTTTGCGTGGGTTTGCATGAAGCTAAGCAGTGCTAAGCTATGGGTAAATGTACGGGCACTTACACAGTGTAGGCTTTGCTTACCAGTGTGCATATCAGCTCAGCTGTTATATTGCAGCAATGTGGATATGTGCTAAGCATGGCTTTACTCTGGTAACCAGGTCTCACCACCCAGTCTGATAATCTGTAATAAGTGTATGTAATGCCATGTACAATACATGCACCTATGTGCTGACATTACAGTAGCAAGGGGTGTGAGTGTCGTGTCATGTGTGGGACACAGACATATATAAGCCTGTACAACACTGTTATCTGTCTGAATGTGTTACATACAGGTGTAGTAGCCAAGGGTACATGCTGTCACACTGGCATGTAGTGTGTCATGGCAGTACTACATCTGACAGTGCTAACCCAGGCAAGAGCAGAGTGATAAATGTAGTACTGACAACAAGCACACCTGTGGGCATAGCTGGACACTGAGGCCTCCTTGTTGTATCCCTGGTGTGTGAGCTGTGTCACAGTATATCCTTACTGAGTAATAATCCATCATGTGGAATGTAACTGTAGACTACCGTCTGTACAGCACATGCTAGTGAGGACGTCTGACATGTAGTCATGGCATACATATTGTTGTCAGATGTCTATCTCTCAACACATTCAGGCTACTGCATAGCTACTTGCCAAGCTGATGACTGTCAGTTCCTGTACAGATGTGCAGATGGCAGGTATCCAGCTGAGATATGTACAGGCAACCTAAGCTTGATTGACGCTGACATGTCTGCCCAGCTGTGTAAGAACTGGCACATATGGGAGATGTCACCCTGTATGCAGCACATGCCATGGGTACCTCCACTACACTACCACAGTCAAACAAACATGCTTGGGTACAGTTCTCCATCACAGACACTAACCATTTGTTGTAATGCATGTTGCTTACATGTCAACTTGATCACCTCGCTGGCCATGTGCAGGAGGCACCTAGAGGATTGGCTGATGCAAGTCATTCTCACCCTGAGGTCCACCACAGTAGTGTCTGTCGATAGATTGTCCACTGCCACCTGGAAGGTGGCAGGATACCACTTTACACACAACCCCTACACAACCCATCTCCCCTTGGACAATAGCTAGGTACACAGCCAAGACCACCTGCAGCGATGCACCCCGGTACTGACATATGTGTACGTGTGCATGACTGAGTATAGCAGTGTCTGTGTGTTAGCATGCCTGTACTTAGGAGTTCCATGAGGGCATTCACAACCAATGCAACACCCATTGCTATAGTCAGATGTGGCTGCTGCTGTATGGGACATTTTGTACCCTGTTAAGCTCTCACCCATATCGGCTACACGAGGCCTGCAGTACCAACACAACAGTGTTTTACAAATGGGTTGATATGCATGGGATACCCATTGTGTTCTGGCATGTGTGTGTAGTTGTGCATGTCCATATATCTGTAGGGTACAGCATTCCAAGACCACATACTCCTATTACAATACCCTTTGCCAAAAAGTAGTACAGATAGTGTTGTTGCTGCCCATAGGTGAGGCATGACAATGCAACACTCTACTACGCATGTGGCATGTGCATTAGATGCCTATCCCTGTAGTACCAATGTTGGGGTATACTATGGGTTGTATCACAGTCACAGCCAATGTGTGATAGTGGGTATAGCAGAGTGTCATCATGGGTTTTAGGGAGTACAATATCCACTGGGGGATGTGGGTGCTTTGTACACTGTCATTGCACCAAGGTACACCCGGTATATGTCCCATGTAGCAAGTTATGGTAACCACTGTCACCATCAACCATACAGGTAACTGATACCACAATCCAAGCCAGTTACGCATGTGCTGTGTGCAGCCTACCCGTAACGCATTGGACACACAGTCAAGTTAGTTAGCAGCAATAGGCCCTAGTATCACGGATGTGTGTCTGGCTGTTATGTGTCTGTTACTGTGTATATGATGGTATGTCACACTACGTATTGCCCATATACACCCATTACATCCCCCATTAGCATACTGTACATGTCTGGGGATGTTCTGCATGTAACATGTAACCTGGGACAAACCTCACCATAAACACTGTGTGGTGTGTGCAGTGTAAGCCATACACTTCAGTATCACTACATAGCTAGGTTGGGGTCTAGTCCCAGTGTTGCCAAATAACAGTGTGCATGTATGTGGATGGGTCTACATCAGGTTGCAGTGTATACATGCCTCAGCAGGTCACCTGTCCATGTGGCACAGTCAATAACCATTTCAGTAACCCATGACATGTGTTCAACTGTACCCCAGATATGTTACAGCCATGATGTCACCACAGTGACATACCCCATTGTGGAATATGACTGCAGACCATCCTCGTGCTGACACATGTACACCTACAACACAAATGGATAACATTATAGGGACTGCAATCAACCAGTGTAACTAACAGTTATGAGGCGTCATTGCGCTTGATGGCTACAGTCCTTGATGTGCTACTCTCACTTGCTGATGACAAATATCTGCTGGTACCAGGTCCCTCCTGGGATGGGCCAGGACCACATGTACGTGGCCTGCTGTGGTGTGGTGTGGACAGCACACCCCCTGCACTGCTGGGGCTGCTACTGCCACTACAGGAGCCCCTTGATATCCTAGCATGTCCATGTTGACTGCCAGTTGTTGGTGTTGCTGGCCCACATCCACGTGGCCATCGCCACATCCCCACCACACGTTGAAGCATGGACACACCACGGCCGATGAGGGCCATCATCTCACCATGCCATCTATCCATGAGCTTGGTATAAGCACGGATGGCACCAGACAGTTCACGGAGGTTGTCGCTTACAGATGTGAGAGCAGCCCTCTGCAGCCTCAGGCCCTGTCTGGTGCAATGTTCCATACATGCCTGCACCACCATGACAGCATGAAACATGCACCTGCTGGTACCAGCTATGTCGCCTATGCCAGGAGTATGATGTCCAGCAGCCCTACCATGAGCACCCTGGGACATTCGCCTATGTGGTGGCCTGCTGGACATCCAGCTATGCCTGCTGTGACTGGACACAGTAGCCATGGTTACCACACTTTCCTGTGCACTGCCTCCAAATGCCAGCTGTCCCCCTGCTATGGCCACTGGTGATGGGGTATGTATAGGCACTAAAACTGTATGCGGGGTTGGGGTGGCTAAAAGGAGGATGTCAAATGTTGGCGCAGTGTCGGCCCCTGACAACCCCACCTGTGCCTCAACAGTACTATCATCATCTTCGGTGTCTGTATGGACCCCAATGTCAGATTGCATGCAGGAGGGACCCTTACCCACCTCACCACCTGTGGGGGAAAACAACAAATGCACTTTAAAACCTGTACAGCATTGCCTAACAATACACAAGCACACACACACACACACACACACACACACACACACACACACACACACACACACACACACACACACACACACACACACACAGACACACACACGTCCATAATACCTACCTGTCCATGGCTTTACAGACAGTCCCACATATATGTCCATGTGGTACCCCATCCTGCATCACACTTGTTAACATACACACATTGATACCACTCCTTAACATATCAGTCCTCTAAATGCCTAGACAAGCGGTCACACCACAAGACCTGTTACTACATTACCTGCCTGACTTGTGTGTAGTGGTTTTACATGGCCTCACTGCTGTCCTTCGGTATGCACCCTCTGTATGTCTGGACATCATTGAGCATGCCCCTATATGTGTGGGATACTATGTTCTATCCATTATATCACGCACTGGTGTGGCATGGGTATGTAATGCTCAGTACATGCCAGATATGCTGCTCATTCAGCCTATCATGTGACAACTGTAATATATGGAGAAACTCCCTGGTGTTGACTGGTACTTCCCCAATGCATCTGTAGTGCTGCATATGTGGGCTGTAGGTGAACTCCCTGCTGAATCCGATATTAAGGGTGTATCTAGTGTCTACCTTTCCTCTTGATGCTTGTTCCATGCTACAGACCATATTATACTATCAGCTGTGCTGTGATTACACACCTGACAGGTATTCCTGGTGTGTAATTTGGCAGTACATGTCCATGTACTGCACGGTCCCAAAGGGAGGTACAGCTGTATGAGCACCCCACAATCTCACATGTGCATACATGGCCACCCACACAAACACACACATGCACACACGCATCCTACATGCATCAACCTCCCTCCACTTCATCAGAGTGACCCTATAGACAAACTAACCACCAGGACGTTCATACACACACACACACACACACACACACACACACACACACACACACACACACACACACACACACACACACACACACACACACACACACACACACACACACACACATACACACATACATGTGAGGTTGCACAATGATAGTACACACAGTCCTCCTATTACGCATCCGTCAACATGCAGAACATATGGTACAGAACAGCATGCAGTTCAGCTATAGTCAATCCATGCTAGCAACAGTATACATGTGTGTGATGCATGTGCTGTGTCACTAGGTGATGCCCCTTCCCCTGGATACCACTGCACCCATGTACACAGTATTGTTGTGCACCTGTTCTGCACTCTGCCATGAACTGTACATCACACCTCACAGGTGTACAACCCACTGCGGAATGTGTAGCACTGTGTCAGTTATGTCAGCTTTAATTCTCACAGCCCCTATGTTTTTCAGCAACACATACCTGGGATGATGTGTGGATAGTTGTCATTTGTGAATGCCTGATGCCTGATTTACAGCTCTCAACATCAGTGGACCATGTATGACCAATCCAATACTCTTACACTAACAACCATCAGAGCATACCATGGCTATGGGGGGTGTACCTCCCTGATATGACACACCCATCCGTGATCTGCATTGGGACCACATCACTGCATATCTTAACAGTACATGTTCCCGATATGTTACATATGTCCTGTACTTTCACATGTAGTGTCTACAGAATGTGTTAGGTGTGTGGACTCTGACCGCGATGCATACACTCTGTGTGGGCATATGTGTGCTATGACGGTTTGATGTACCTCTTGTTGTGTGTATTACAGCAGTCACCACTCCTGGTGGGGATATACCAGCGTGGGCCATCTGCAATTGCCAGTGTATGCTCAGTCTGCTCTACACATGTCCCCCTACTATGCATGATTGTAAGGTCTACTCATGTGCACATCCCTTGGTGTTCACACACTGCCATCACTATTGCTGTGGGGGTAGGGTTATGTCTGCCACAGGTCCTGAACCTGACTATGTGTGGATACTGCCATTCTTAGCATCCTTAGGATCCCTGCTGCAGTGCACTGGTGTGTTATGCTGACACCCCCCCTTCAGCCTTTTTGCAGATGCAAGACAAGTAAGTCCTACACATGTGTGTCACTTTGCAGTGTCCTATACACTGAACACCACATGTTACAGCCTAGTCCCAGCTGATAATGTGGACTACTGTAATGCCATATGCCATAGTGTATCTCTGCAGCAGCTGCCATTGTCCTACAGGTATATACACTGGTGTTGCACTATATATGGGTGTTGTTCCAAACATGTCCCTACTGTAGGCTATGTCTCCCACCATTATGTTACTCCCTGTGGACACAGTCCGCAATGACAGGATGTTAGTTATCATGCAGGTGTCTGACATACCCTTCCAATACCCCATCATGGTCACCCCTGTGATGCCGTGCATTTCACAGCAACAATACGTGCACAAGTGCAGCATGCACTCTGGGTAAGGTGTGTTAGATGTGTGCATGGAATATACCATCACCATTACATGCCCGGTGTGTTGGTAAGCATCTAAATAAACCATACTCACCAGCTACAGGCTGCTGCCTTGGTGGTATCTCGGAGGGACCTACATAAGAGGGTGAGAGATGCAATGTCAGTGGACACACCTGTGGAAGTGCTACAGGGTGGGTGCAGTATTGCAATACATCAGTGGTACATTTCCACAATACTACCACATCTGGACATCTGTTTATGACTACTATGCAGGAACACAATATATCTATGACATGTCAGATATGCATGATCTACCTATACCGATGTGGATGTATATGCAACAGTGGTCTTCTGATGTGCCCTGTGTCCTTACCTGCATGCTTCTCTGCCGGAGTGTGGGTAACACCCACCTCCACAAAGGTGTCTGGCAGTTGGTGGCTGGCCAGACGGCAGGTGCCACAATGCTGGCCAGGAGCTCCTCCACATGTATCAGGGGGGATGGCTGGCATGGCACCCCCTGTGGTGAGGTGATCCCGCCAGACTGCAGCAGCACACCGACAGACATAGCGAAGCAGGTCAGTACACTGATGCTGGACCTGCTCATAACTGTGGTTGTGCAGTCCAACATCACTGACCCTGTAGACTAGGTCATTCAACAGGGCTTTCTGCTCCTACGGGTCATGACTAGCCCTGCCAAACAGCACAGGGTAGTGCTGTATTAAGTATGTGATCAGCACTTCATTCTCTGCTGCTGAATACATTGGCAAATGTGCATGTGACATCTTGGCTGAAAGACATAAAGATGGAAGCAGGTCTGAGCGACTCATACAGCAAGGTTACCACAGTTCTTAGTACACAACTCTGTCACCCCCCCCCCACATATCAGCTACAACAAACTGTACACACAACTCATTAGGTATGGCTACAGCTTACCTACCAGTGGGACAGATATTGTATTGTACCACACTTTCTGCTATGTGATTGTAGCCAAGTTCCCTGTCTGGACACTATCATTCCTGGCCTGTTACAAGCTATTCACCTGCATGACATTGTCAGGGCCACTATGGTTCCATACATGCCTGTGGTATGGCTGCTTTGTGATTGTTGCACATCTGACATTCTGTGTTATTGGGGATATCTATGCATGCTGTTGGACATGTTCTGGTATGTGTAGACTATTACCACCAACATATGTTCTATAACAGTGACACAGTAACATGTATATGTACTATTGGCCAGCAGAACCACCTCTCCAGACCCATCTGCCCATGTTACCTGGCCACATCACATGTGTGTCCCACCCAAGGGCCTCCTCATGTACTGGTCCTGCAATACTGTCAGTGGAACCAACCTAGGGGATGTTGATATGTTCCTGTCCCCTGAGGTCAGATCCAGGGTCTGTTCCATAATGGGCTCCACAGACACATGTGGGATGTGCTACATCACTCTGAGGCACCCAGTACACATTCATGGGGCCGACATGCTCCTCCTGCTCAGTATCCAGGCCAGGCACCTTCATGATGTGGACTGCTGTTGTGAGTAGCAGTGGGTGGGAGGCTTGTTCCCATTGTGTCCATACTGGGGCCCATGGGGAGTCCACATCACAGACCACACACACCATCCAGAGTGTTTACCCACCATGTGTCACATACCACCCCTGTAGACTGTCCTGTATATCTACCAACCCTGACCACCTCCACAACTATACCTGCCATACTTCCCCATATTCCCATTCCATACTTCACAGATGAGGGAAATGTGGTTCCAGCAAGGGGTTAACATGTGACATACTCATCCATGTTGCACACACTGCCAGCTGTAGATATCTGTGTGTATTGCTATGTGTGCTGTTGCCTCACACATAGCATGCATCACTGTGGTAGTAATATAGGGGACATGTATTTACATACTTATATGTTTGTGTGTGTGTTTGTATATATGTAGACATGTGCATATAGTTATATATGTATATATGTTGTATATATGTGTTCATAGATATGTCTACACATGGGTATCTGTATGTTTGTGGACATACATGTATATATATATATATATTATATATATATATATATATATATATATATATATATATATATATGGGATCTGGACACATGCTCGACTAGCATATGTCCAAATCACAAAACATCGAACACACATACACAAAAGCACTTAACATCGACAAGCGCTTCAGTGCATGTGTGCCTGTTTCGTAGATCAGACTACAGTGCGGGTAAGGAAAAATTCCCTTTTCCCCACTGTAGTGCAATCTATCTCGGAGTGAGAATAATAAAGCAGGGGGGTGTGGGGGGGGGTGTAGGGGGCAAATCCCCCCTGCGGAAACGTAGATTTTTTTTTTGAACTACACATACACGGAAGCGCTTTTTGATGTTAAGCGCTTTCGTGTATGTGTGTTCGATGTTTTGCGATTTGGACATATGCTAGTCGAGCATGTGTCCTAGACCCATATATATACATATATATATATATATATATATATATATATATATATATATATATATAAATCTTTATATATTATGTATGTGTACATATGTACACATATGCATACCTATATGTGGGGTACATTCAGACATCAGGTCCAAAATCTCACAACACCTTCCTGCACAGATGCACTCTTCTGCCTTGCTACAACACAGACAGGTGCCACATATGGACACAGCCTGACATTAGGAGGGTATATGTAGGACCTGATTGCAGGTAACCCTATTACACACCTATGGCATTCCTGCATGCAATGTTACAGATTAACCTGAGTATCCTACAAGGGGTGGGCTGTGGGTCCCATGTGTCCGCCATAATGGCTTTATCTCCACCACCAGCTATTAGTCACGTAATATACATATTTCCCATTACACAACACACACTATGATGGCTTACATCTTGTAAGTCAGTGCTGACCTGCACAGTTGATGGCTATGGCCCACTACCCACAGGGACAGACGCTATTGTCCATAGCAGTTGTTCAGTTGAACATCATCACAACACCTGATGGCAAATATAAATCATTCCACATAATCTATACCATTTTTATGGACCAAGTACTACATTCAGTTACATGCACATATACTTCACATACCTGTTGTGGGAATTTTGTCTGTTCTGGATAGTTTTCTGGATGTTAGTATAGTTGTTTTTTTCCTTTGGCTTTGACTTTGCATTAGGCTTCTTTTTTTTTTTTTTTTTCTGTCTCTCTCTCTCTCTCTCTCTCCCTCTCTCTCTCTCTCAGTCTCTCTCCAGTAAATGGATGGAGCTGCTTTGAACAGATTGCAGCATGGTTTTGTAGGTGATGCACATGATCAAGTGATGGCCTCTGCACCAATCAGTGTCTTCCACTTGCTAACTGCATGCAGCTTGCTGTGTAGTACTTCCAGTTACCACTGTCATGGCAACCACCTACTATGAATCCCTACATCATGTGGGTGTGGTCCTTTTACCTTTCCTGTGTGATGGACATCCTTCCTGTGTGTGGTCATTAGTGTTACAGACAGCAGGTAGCAATACCTCTTACAGGAGAACTTGCACACTCAGGCCAGCTACATATTTGTAGGAGGTTCCAGAACTACAGACAGAGTGTGAGTAGATTTGTTGTATGCATTGTATAGTACTGGTGTTACAGGGTTTGTGTATACATACTAGTTTACTTTGGAATGCAGTCTGTCTGCATAGCTCTCAGTTGTGGGACTATCCTCTTGATGGCCAGAGGTGTGCCTATTATGTTTTGTTTGTCCACCACATAGGTCTTGCGTCAGATATTTCACTGGCAGTGTGTGTGTTAAGTGCTACATCCAATTCTGTTTCTAACTTCAAATTCCTCACTAAGGGTATGTTGCAGACTATCCTGTAACACCAGTGACTTGCTTAGTGTATGACAACAGCTTTCCACATATGTGCCTGTGTTCCAGCCTCTGTCCTCCACCTACAGACCAGGCTTTGCACATATGACATGCTGTCAGGGGTTATTTTGTAGTGGGATGTGAGTATGTCATGCTGCCATTCCTGCCATCAGTCCACTGCTGTTGTGTCGCCCACATATATGGTGGGGTTGGGGCCATATATGTGTGGGCTTCACCTACACAATACATGTGGCCCTTATGCAATCCAGAGGTCAATGTATGTAACAGTGGTATATGACCCTGTATTACTGAGTCAGGAGGGATGCACCATAACTAACCTAGGCTGTTACAACATGTGGAGGTATCAGGGGTGAGCTGCCTTAAGGTATCTGGATGTACATTACCATACAATCTACCTTGGGTAAATGCAGGCCTCCTGCCATACAAACTGTTCTGTTTGTCAGTGTGCTTGTGATGGTGTCAGTTATGCATTACTATGTAACAGTTACATCCCACTGTGTCAACTGAGGTCTTTTATCCCTTAGGAATTGTGTACAGAGTGTAGATAGAGGCTGCTGAACTATACATCTGCATTACTTACTGTTGCCTGTTTGGTATCCTGTGGCCCCAGTCTGTCTTTACTATTGTACTACTTGAAGTCCTTGGCCTGGACAGCAACATTTGTAAACCTTTGCAGACTACTGCATTAGTATAACTGTTTCACAGTTGCATTACTCAGTTTATATGGATGTCCGTGTCTAAACAGCTATATGAAATGGCGGTTCCCTATCAGAAGCCTGAAACACTATAAGCCTGAAAATCAAAATCCTGAAAACTATAGACTGAAAGTTCAAAATCCTGAAAGCCCAAAATCCTGAAACTCAAAATCCTGAAAACACAAAATGGACATACTGACGTCATTGTGGCTTTGCTATTGTTAGCCCTGTGGTGTTGGGTCATGCGTTGGGTTCAGGTAAGTGTGCGGTTGGTTTTATGTTAGGGTTAGGGGCGGTTTAAGTGTGTTAGGTTAGGCAGGTTAGGCATGTATGCAATAGTGACAAATATTGGGGTTAGGGGCGGTTTAAGTGAGTTAGGGTTAGGGCGCGGGTCAGGTGAGTGTGTGATAGTGACGGACCTTAGGGTTAGGGTTAGGGTTAGGGTCAGGGTCAGTTGGTAGATATTAGTGTCTTTATAGTGACATATTAGCATTATTTGTGTTTTCAGGATTTTGAGTTTCAGGATTTTGGGCTTTCAGGATTTTGAACTTTCAGTCTATAGTTTTCAGGATTTTGATTTTCAGGCTTATAGTGTTTCAGGCTTCTGATAGGGAACCGACATGGCATATACAACTGTAATAGTGCACAAATAAAGCATTCCCATTTATGCAAACCTGTGTGTGGTGTTATATCCTTTGACCTCTCTGTGGATATATGTTGCAGGCAACGATTGTCATTTGTATGGGTGGCTCATACAGTATCCAGTTGGTAAGGTGGTAACTGTAGGCATAGTGGCTGTTCCATATTGTGTGCACCTTCTACATATGTATCTTACTATACATATCTCTGCATGTGTATTTGTAGTTACATGCGTATATGCGTATATATATATATATATATATATATATATATATATATGTATATATGTATGTGTGTGTGTGTATATCTGTATCTGCATATATGTGTCTGTGTATATGTATCCTAGGGATGTTGATTGCTTCCACATTGTACATTTCCAATGGGAACAAGACTGTACTGCATGATATGTTACTGATACCAGCCTGACACCATACAGGTGGGATGGAGTACTGTTAACATCTTGTGCCCATGTTGTGTCAGGTCCTGGGTCTGGGATTCTTGTGCCCATGTTGTGTCAGGTCCTGGGTATGGGAACTGTGAAAGTTGGTAGTGTATTGCAGGGTAAATGTGTTTGGCTGTGGGAGGTTGGAATACCTATTCGTAGAAGACGTATGTTGTTTGGGGCCTCTCAACCCCATTAACGGTGCATGTGGACATATATTTTTTGTTATGTTCCCATTGTTATCTACAGATGTATGTCCATATATACCTATATATATATATATATATCTTCTTACACACACATGCACATATATATATGTATATATATATATATATATATATATATATATATGCACATATAGGTGCAAACATATATATCTATAGATGTATGCATTTGTATGCATATATGTTTATATATATATATATATATATATATATATATATATATATATATATATATATATATATATATATATATATATATATATATATATATATATATATATACTAAGCTGGGCATAAATCCCTACGTCACTCGATGGGTTGCCAACTGGCTTACTGACAGAACCCAGACTGTAAAAGTAGTCGAGTCCAAATCCAGCTACAGACAAGTGACAAGTGGAGTATCTCAGGGTTCAATCCTGGGACCACTCTTGTTTGGCATCTACTTCTCTGAAGTACAGGCCAACACTAAGGTACTCTGGCTAACAAAATTTGCAGATGACTGCAAACTGGGAGCCATTATTGAATCCCCAATTGATGTGGATATTCTATAAAAGGGCCTTACAGAAACAGATGCCTGGTGCCAGAGCCATGGGCTCAAGCTTAATGCCAAGAAATGTATAGTTATCCCCTTTGGAAAAAAAATGTACCCATGAATTACCACATAGGTGGCAGTACACTAAACATCGAAAGTGGGATGAGAGACTTAGGTACACAGGTGGACAGTGGTCTCACTTTCGATAACCACATTGCCTCAACAGTCAGGAAATCCTTCTATGTGGTACACCTCATCACTAAGGGCTTTTCATCCAGAAAAAAGGAGGTCATTGTCCCACTGTACTCATCCCTCATTAGACCCATTATAGAGTATAATGCCCCATTTGGTATGTACCTCACAAGACATCTGCAACAGCTGGAAAGGCCACAGAAATACCTCACTAAAAGAATCACAGGCCTAAAGCAGATGCCATATACTGACCGTCTAAAAAAACTCCAGCTATACTCTGTGGCATATCGTCTACTCAGAGGCGATCTCTGCTTAACATACAAGGCCATGTCAAACCCTGAGCTGTTGAACATGCTCCACTTAAAGAAATTCCAATCCCTCAGAGCCACACGCTCCAGGGATCTAAACCTTGTCATCACAATGAACAAAACATGCTGGAGGGATAGGTTCCTGACCCAGATACTCCCCATACTCTGGAATAGACTGCCCATACATGTCAAGCAGAGCACCTCCTCGGCCCTCTTCAAAAGGAACCTTGATGATTGGATGGGAGAAAGGAAATTCACCCCGGGGATCATGTCAGTCACCCTGCTAGACAGGGGTCCAGAAAAGTAAATATTGTGAGAAGAAATATCCAGGGAATTGTTATGGCTAGGCTTGTATAGGCTCTAGGGCCGATAGCCTAGTACCAACTTATGAACCTATGAACCTATAAGCAAGGGAAAAATGTACTGTTATAAAAGTTCACCTAACCTGTAGGCGAAGTTCAGTCTCTCCCACTATTCCCTGAAACTACCCCACAACAGCAGCAAGTTGTTATAAATATGTGTAGGTGCTGTACCTCCTCTGGCATTCTGATTCATCATCTGAAACCACTGCTGTTATTTTCTGCATCCTTTGATATGTGAGTCAGACTTAACATCATTGACCTCGTTACTCTGCATTCTTTTTAACTGTTTGACCTACCTAATAGCAAAATATCCATAAGAAAAGAGAGAACTGGAAACACTCTAGAATAACAAGTTGTTTTAATTAATTAATTTAATTAATAAAATGAGATGCATGTTGACATATAATAGGAATACTGAAGCAGTGAAAAGTATTATTAGGCAACATTGGTCAATTTTGAGGGACATTCCTGGGCTAAAGGGAATTGTTGAAGACACACCAGCCTCTGGATATAAGAGAAGCGATTCTAAATTAAAACAACTTGTTATTCTAAAGTGTTTCCAGCTCTCTCTTTTTTCTTTTGGTTCGTGTTTGTGATTGACAACTGGTTAGCTGCCTCACAGCTGTGGTTTTTGGATTTTATCTTTTTTCGGCTGGCAGCAGATGCTCAAGGAATATAGTGGCATACATAGTGGAAAATATCCTTCCTTGTATGAGTGACATGGCATCTACTGCTATTAAAACTTTTGGTGAACTGGTGCACATTCCAGATAACCTATTGATTGAGACTGAGAATATAGATTGTGAACAGTGTACTGGTGAAGAAAGTGCATATGTAAATTTGCTTTCTACTTTTAAGCTTAAATTGTGAGATTTTGAACATACACTTATGGCTTATAAATGATTGCAATGGCAACGGCTGTTGTTTGATGCTTATTTAAAGTACAAAGTTGTGCCAAGGGGCATTCGAATATTGACAATGCCATTGTACAGGGATAAGTAACCTGATGTGCTATGGAGGTGGCAGTTGATAAAATTAAGCTGCTCATTTCATTATATGGAGCTCATGAATGCTTATTTTTTACCTATGGAACAGGATTGTCATTCCAAAGCTGAGGCTCTTTATAATAATTTAACCTCAAGTGTTGAACTGAATGAACATAACATGCTTCTAAATGAATCCTTGGGGAGATTAGCAGCTTTTGAAAAAAGCTGATGGCTGGCAAGAAGAAGAAGCTTCGGAGAGATTTGGTGGATTTTGAGAAGGGCAACGTTTTCATTTGGCCGAAGGAGAGACTTGAGACCAATTAGCAGCACGTCGAGATGAGGTAGATGCACCTCCTTTTTGTGAACAGCAAGATGAGCATAGTGATGTTTCTGTGCGCCTGTCAGTTAATGATCAGTCAACCATAAACATGAGGCCAGAAATGGTATCAACACCAGAGGTGGAGGTAATGCCGAACATTAGAGGTGTTTCTCAGGATAACATGACAACGTGGTCATTGAATAATGAATGGCCAGTCAACGTCACACCTTCAGGGTCAGCTTTTACAATGGAGGGAGAGGTGGCTGTGAGTGCCAATGATTTAACTACATCAGCTGGGCAGATGATTGGAATGCCATCGCGAGGAGGAAGTTCAATTAGTGATCCACTTGTATGTGTGGATGCTGTAAGGATGAATGCCTTAGACCCGGTGGATTTTCCACTTCTTCTCAATCAACCCCTCCCGATGCCGAATCCAAGGACAAGAATGGAGAGTTTAACAACCAAAATGATGAACGCGATCTCTGCCAAGTGTCCTTTCATGAGGCGCCAACTGATCAAATGAGTATGGTGTTTAATTTATCCAAACATGTATTTACACAAGCAGAGTTATCTGTGTTAAATAGAGGGTTATCTTTTCTACCTTCAATGGTATCTGATATTTCAGAAACTTTGACTGAAGTTAAGTATTTTATATGCAATTTAAGTTTAAAAACATATTTCACTGATGCTGATCATTATTTAACCACTGATTTAAAATGAACTAGTACTTTTGTACCACCTAATAATGTTCCTTTGCAGATTTGTGAAAGGATGGTTGAACAGGATGTATACAATTTGTATATAAAAAGTAAAGTACCCTCATTTTATAATTTGTCCAAGGAGAAAAAAGCTACGATTCATTCTTTAATAAAGAATCCGGAGCTTGTGATAAAAAATGCGGATAAGGGGGGAGGTGTTGCAGTTATGAGTAGAGGCTTTTATGCTGAAAGAATGATGCTTTTGTTACAAAGTGATGAATATAGTAGCATCACAAGGAATGAATGTAATGGCCTTTGCCTTAAAATAAGGGAAGCGTTGAATGTTCTTCATGACAGTGGTAAGCTTAATGACAAGGCAACTCATTCCCTGCAGTAGAGCTCTTTTGAGTGTGTACCTTTAACTCCTAGTGGGCGTGGCTTCAGCATTTAAAAATTGAAGTTATCACCTAAATTTTTAACAAATACCCATTGACAGAGGTCATATATCAATACAATTGTGTTTGCTATCATATATGCTTCAAGATAAAATTTTCCGATACCTTGTATGTAACATGGTTTTGGAATTATTAATGCAAATATGAACAGGTAATATTTGATGCCTAGAGGAGCAGTAGGGTGTAACTGCAGAAACGCCTGGAGACATCACTCGGCTGTAATGTAATCTGTATGTAGAAAATCCAAAAATACCCCTTATTTATGGGATACCTAAAATGCATAAAGATCCAGTTAATCCACCCATGAGACCAACTGTGTCTGCTCGTGGGTGGATTATGGAACCCTTATCTAAGTTTCTTGAGAAGCATTTGAGACCTGTATTTGAAAGAAAGGATACTATCTTAAAAGACACAAATACCTTCCTGCAACAGTTATATGAGTGGTCATCTGGTCAACTTTCTATTGATTCTTACATGGTAACAATAAGTCTTTAAAACAACATTTGTGCAATAGAATGGAAATAAATAGATCCATTCAGTCCGTGCGCATAGGTACTTTTTCATGTAAGGGATGCTCTGCATGTCAATATATATATATATATATATATATATATATATATATATATATATATATATATATATATATAGATAGCAATAGGACATTTACACATCCTATACGTAAATTTACAATCACAAGTAAAACTTATGTTAACTGCAGAAAGTACAGTTGTCTACACTTACCATAAATGTAGATGTTCGAGTGTATTCACTGTTGCAGTCATTATATTTGGGCAATCTTCTGGCAGGTTGCCATCAGTCAGCTTGGTTAACAAAGTCTTGGGTCCTGCGTCAGTTGCTGTCGCTTCTTCCATGACATCAGGTCATCAGCGGTATAAAACATGCAGCCGATGCCATTACGTCAGTTTTTCTTGCCCCAGATGTCAGGTGCCCCCCTAATGGGAAGCAAATAGCATTAAAAATACAAAAATATACCTCCAACCAAAAGCAAATACACCAAAAAGGCTTTTAAGCATAGTAAAAGAAAGTAGAGGTATAGTCAGAGAAAAACAGGGGGCTGGAGGGAGGGTAACTAGGACTGCAACAGTGAATACACTCAAACATCTACATTTATGGTAAGTGTGCACAACTGTACTATGTTCTTTGTGTTTCACTGTTGCAGTCATTACATTTGGGTAGATTCCCAAAGCTATGGTTGGGAGGAGGAATTTATACAGCATTAGGACCAGCTATAAGGCCCTACAAGACAGCAGTGGCAAAGCCAGCTCTGGATTTAGAGAAAATTGGTAAATGATAATGTTTGGTGAAAGTATGTACAGAACTCCTGGTAGCAGCTTCTAGAATATTTCTGGTAGGAACACCTCTGAAAAAAGGCTGCAGAAGTAAATGCAGCCCTGGTGGAATGAGATCTGATCCCCTGGGGGATAGGTTTTCCATGGTGTTTATAGCAGAAATGAATGCAATGGCTTATCCATTTAGAAATGGTTTGCTTTGAAATAGCCTTCCCATCTGCCCCAGCAGCAAATGCTACTAGCAATTGTTCAGATTTTCTTCAAAATTTAGTTTTGTCCAAGTAGAATCTAAGTTGTCTGTGCACGTCCAAGGAATGTAGAATCTGTTCCCCTTTGTTCTGTGGATTGGGATAGAAGGTTGGCAAATAAATGGACTGATTGAGAGCCACACTGGAAACCACCTTGGACATGAATGATGGATTGGTCCTCAGAGATACCCTATCCGCATGAAAGATAATGAAAGGGTCCACTGCCATAAGGGCCTGTAATTCAGATATCCTTCTAGCTGACGTGATTGCTAAAAGGAAGGCTGTTTTCCAAGAAAGAAATTTTAAGTCTGCAGTAGCAGCTGGCTCGAAAGGAGGTAGAGTGAGCTTCTCCAAAACAAAGTTAAGGTCCCAGGCAGGGGTAAGAGCTCTCCTGGGTGGTCTCAAGTTCTTTGCCCCTCTGAGATACTGCTTGAGCAGGGGATGAGAAAAGAGGGGTGGTTCTGTGTTATAGTGAGCTGAAATAGCTGAAGCGTGGATTTTAATAGAGGAAAAAGACAGGCCCTTGTGAAGCATCTCAGTTAAGTATTGCAAAATCTGAGGTAAATTGGGCACTGCTGTGCTCATCTCTAAAGATTGGTTCCAGGCACAGAATCTTTTTCATTTGTCAGCATAAGATTTTCTAGTACTAGGTCTTCTCACCTCCAACATGACATCCATCACAGGTTTGCTGAGGGATGCTAAGGGTGAATTTAAGTGATTAGCCAAGCTGCAAGGTTCAATGTTGGGAGCTGAGGGTGCAGAATTTGGTTCTCCTGCTGAGACAACAAGGAAGGTGTCTGAGGCAGGTGCCAGGGAGATATTTGTGACACACTGTGCAGGAGTGGGTACCAGTGTTGGCATGGCCAGTCTGGAGCAATCAAAATCATTCTTGGTTTGTCCTGTTTGACTTTTAGCAGAACTTTGGAGAGCAGAGGCAGAGGGGGAAAGGCATAGACTGATAGGTTTTTCCAGCTGAAGGACAGAGCATCCACTTTCCAGGCTTTTTTGTGTGGAGTCCTTGTGCAAAATTTGTCCAACTGGTAGTTCTGAGGGGAGGCAAATAGATCTAAGTCTGGGCTCCCCCATTTGCTTGTCAACATGTTGAAAATCCGTGGTTCCAGTTTCCACTCTTGTGGGTCCATGAGATTTCTGCTTAGTCCGTCTGCCAGTGTATTCAATTTTCCTGGCAGGAATTGAGCTTGTAGGTGCACTTGGTAGCTCAAGACCGTGTTCCACAATGCCATGGCTAGTCTGCAGAGGGGGTATGAATGTGTACCCCCTACTTGTTTATGTACCACATAACTGTGGTGTTGTACGTCTTTACCATTAGTTGTCCTGAAAGAATGTAGTCCTTGAAGGCTGTCAGAGCATTCTGTACAGCTAACATTTCTTTTTGATTGATATGTAGGTGCATTTGATTTGGGTTCCATTTGCCCTGAATGCACTTCCCTGCCAGGTGAGCCCCCCATGCATAGTCTGATGCATCTTTAGTTAGGGTTTGGGCGGCAGGGAGTAGTGTGAATGGCAGTCCCTTGTTTTGGTGGCAGGCCTCTGCCCACCATAGGAACTTCAGGCATAGGCGAGGTATGATAGGAATCATTGTTTCCTGGCTGTGACAGTGTTGACTCCATAGACTTTTTAAGTACCACTGAAGTTTCCTCATATGCAGTAATGCATATGGAATTAGAAGAATGCAGGAGGCCATGAACCCCAAGGCTTGCAGTATTTGTCTTGCAGATAGCAGGGTTTTTGTGGCCACTTGTTTGAAGTAAGTTACCAAAGGAATTTGCTTTTCTGGCTTGAGGAAAGCCATCTGGGCAGTTGTATTCAAGCTTGCACCCAGGAATATAATCTGTTGAGATGGTACCAGTTGTGATTTCTTTTTGTTTATGGTGTACCCCAGAGAAGTTAGAATCCTTTTTACAAATGCCAGATGATTTAGAAGTATGGCCTGGTTTTCTGCCTGAATTAGACAATCGTCCAGGTATGGATATATTTGAATATTCATTTGCCTGCAAAATGCAATTACTAGAGCCAGGCACTTTGTAAATACCCTGGGTGCAGTAGACAAGCAAAAGGGCAGTTCAGAGAACTAATAATGCAAGTAGCCTGCTTTGAAGCATTGGTATCTTCTGCAAGTTTCCCAGATTGGGATATGCAGGTAAGCTTCTTTTAAATCTAGAGTTGCCAACCAGGCATCTTTGCCTAGCACAGGAAGTAACTGGTGAAGAGTCAGCATCTTGAATTTTGGAATGTCCAGAAAGGTAGTTAGAGTAGATAGGTCCATAATTGGATGCCATGATTTGTCTTTTCTGGCTACCAGGAAAAGCCTGGAATAGAAACCTTGTCCCTTTTTCTCTTCTGGTACCGGTTGAATAACCCCCATGTTTAAGAGGGAAAGTACTTGTTTATGAGCCTCTGCCCACTGATTTGGGGGCAGGTCTGGCTACCTGTTTGGTGTTGGCAACGTGTGGAAATGAAATTTGTATCCCTGGGACACTATATTTAGAACCCATTTGTCCTGGGTTATGAATTCCCAGTTTTTTGCATGAAGAGCAATTTTTCCCACCAAAGGGGCGGCTAAAAGGTAAGTGCTTGGTAATTTTAAAGGAAAGTCATTGATACTGTTTACCATAGGGGGGTGTCTTGTTATTTCCAGATTTAAAAGTGGAGGCCCCCCCATTGCTTAGTTATGAGAGTCTCCTGGGATTGAAACCTGATGCTTTTGGTGTATCTGGGTTTGGCTTGAGAGGATCTGGAAGGAGCTGGAAAGGACCAATTCTTAGTAGGCCAGTGCCTACTAAATCTTGGAGGTTGCACTTGTAAGAAATATTTTACAGTTTTAATAGATTTAGCTTTATCTTCCATTTTTTTTAGAACTTATTCAGCCTTATTGCCAAACAAGCAGTCCTGATTTAAAGGAGCATCCAACAATTTTGCTTTAACATGATCAGGAAGAGATTGCTCCTTAAGCCAAGCATGCCTTCTAATCACAGACCCAGTAACAGCAGCCCTGCAAGAGGCCTCTAAAGAATCAAAACCACATTGCAAAGTATGTTTTCCAACTTGTTCAGCAGAATGCAATAAATCCTGTAAATCTTTATTTTCCACACAGTCAGAAATCAACATCATCTTCTGTTTAAGCAGTCCAATAATATGCTGTTGATATTTTAACATATGAAATTGGAAGTTTAAAGCCCTGATTGCCAATGTTGCAGAAGTATAAACCTTTTTACCCCATTTATCCAGCACCCTGGAGTCTCTATCAGAAGGGGTAGGATTTTTAGCAGTAGAAGCCTTAATGCCCTTGGGCCCCTGAGATATGGTTTCTGGATCCGCAGCAGGATTTTTGAAAAGGAACTTGTGGGACTCAGGAACCCTGTAATATCTGTCAGGTTTATTATGAGCTGGAGGCAGGGAATCAGGGGCCATACTGGATTTCGAAAACACATCTTCAACAATGTCTAGTACAGGAGGTATAGCCAAAGGCTTATGCTGAGGTAGAAGAAGGAAATCCCTAAGCCTCTTTTTTTTATCAGAAAATTCCTGACTTTCCGAGTGGAAATGCTCCCTTAAGGTATGTAAAGTTTCCCCAAAAAGAAAAGTCCTCGGGGGGGAAGCAGAGGGAATGGAATCCTCTGCATCAGAATCCTCAGAAGTAGGTATGGACAAATCCAGGTCATTAGAGGAATCAGAAGAAACAGAGTCCTGATCTGAGGATTCATAGTCAAGCTCAGCCCTAGGCCTCTTAGAAGGGGGGGGGGGGGGTTGACTACCCCAGATTAGAGTAATAAGATCTTCAGCCATTTTAATCATTTGGTTTTTAGGCATATGGGCCTGAACATGTGGCCTGGGCGTCATTTTTTTAGACATAGATCGAGATTTAGGCCTTAGTATAGAAGGAGGAGTTGGTTTAATATGCAAGTATGTAGGCCTGAATACACCCTCAGTAGCCGGTGCCTGCACAGCGGCTCCAGACCCATCCAATAGGTTCATAGGTTCATAGGTTGGTACTAGGCTATCAGCCCTAGGGCCTATACAAGCCTAGCCATAACAATTCCCTGGCTATTTCTTCCCACATTATTTACTTTCCTGGACCCCTGTCTAGCAGGGCGACTGACGTCATCCCTGGGGTGAATTTCCTTTCTCCCATCCAATCGTCAAGGTTCCTGTTGAAGAGGTCCAAAGAGGCACTCTGCTTGACATGTATGGGCAATCTATTTCAGAGTCTGGGGAGTCTCTGGGTCAGGAACCTATCCCTCCAGCATGTTTTGTTTATTGTGATGACAAGGTTTAGATCCCTGGAGCATGTAGCTCTGAGGGATTGGGATTTCTTTAAGTGTAGCATGTCCAACAGCTCTGGATTTGACATGGCCTTGTATGTTAAGCAGAGATCGCCTCTGAGTAGACGATATGCGACAGAGTATAGCTGGAGTTTTTTAAGGCGGTCAGGGTAGGGCATCTGCTTTAGGCCTGTGATTCTTTTAGTGAGGTATTTCTGAGGCCTTTCCAGTTATTGCAGATGTCTTGAGAGGTACATACCAAATGGGGCATTGTATTCTATAATGGGTCTAATGAGGGATGGGTACAGTGGGACAATGACCTCCTTTTTTCTGCATGAAAAGCCCTTCGTGATGAGGTGTGCCACATAGAAGGATTTCCTGACTGTTGTGGCGATGTGGTTATCGAAGGTGAGACCACTGTCCACCTGTGTCCCTAAGTCTCTTATCACACTTTCTGTGTTTAGTGTACTGCCACCTATATGGTAATTCATGGATATATGTTTTTTCCCAAAGGGGATAACAATACATTTCTTGGCATTGAGCTTGAGCCCATGGCTCTGGCACCAAGCTTCTGTTTCTGTAAGGCCCTTTTGTAGAGTATCCACATCATTTGGGGATTCAATAATGGCTCCCAGTTTGCAGTCATCTGCAAACTTTGTTAGCCAGAGTCCCTTAGTGTTGACCTGTACTTCAGAGAAGTACATGCCAAACAAGAGCGGCCCCAGGACTGAACCCTGAGGTACTCCACTTGTCACTTGTCTGGAGCTGGATTTGGAGTCGGCTACTTTTACAGTGTGGGTTCTATCAGTAAGCCATTTAGCAACCCATTGGGTGACATAGGGATTAATGCCCAACTTAGTAAGTTTATCTATGATTCCAGAGGGGGGGATGGTGTCAAAGGCCTTGGCAAGGTCTAGATAGGCTGTGTGGACCACCTTACACTTGTCCATGGCTCTGGAGACTGATTCAAAGAAGTCAATCAGGTTCAGGAGACAAGATCGGCCCTTCACAAACCCAAACTGGGTGGGGTCCAGTGTTTGAAGGTTGCCAATGTCTTTGTTTATAAGTTCCATGATAATACGCTCCATGGCCTTGCAGATAAGGCTTGTCAGACTGATGGGACGGTAGATTCCGGGATCCAAGGTGGATCCCCCTTTGTGGATTGGGATAACTGTAGCTCTGCACCACTCAGTGGGCATGAAACCTGAGGTGAGGCTATGATTAAACATGACACTTAGGTGAGGTGCCAGTTCATATTGTAGTTCATGTAGTACACAGCCCAGGATGTCATCTGGTCCCATGGATGCTGTATTCTTGGCTTTAGAGAGTGCGTTTTGTACCTGTGTGGCCGTTATTACTGGAATTTGGCAATCTTCCAGGATTGAGATGGGCCATTTAGGGGGTGAGAGGGGGGTGAAGTTGGCACTGAATCGATCTGCCAGGATATTGGCAATATCCTTTGGATCAGTATATTTAATGCCATTCTGTTTTAGCTCAGCAGATCTGAGCATTGCCATTTAGATTCTTGACATAGTTATAGAATGCTTTGTGGTTGTCTTTGGAATCTTTGGCAATTTTATTTTCGTAACTAGCTTTGGAGGATTTTATGAGGCATCTCAGTTTCTTACTGAGGCCAGTAAGGGAGTTTTTTGCATCCTTGGATTTTCCTCTTTTCTGCAAAAGTTTCTTCCTTTTGTTGTAAAGTTTGTTTATGGCAGGGGACCACCAGATTAGCTTCCTTTTTTTGGATGAGAGCATTTTGGTTCAATTTGGGATGGCACGATTCATGCATAAGTGGATGTGCTCGTACAGTGCCTTAGTGTAGGATTCAGCAGTTGAACTTTCAGTTCCCGTCTGCATGGGTGTTATGAAGTTTGTCACTTCTGACTTGAGTAGCATGAAGTTGGCTTTGGAGAAGTTTTTTATGGTGGTTTCTTTACTGGGGGGTGGGGGTGGGATGTGGATGTTAAGGGTGATTAGCTTATGGTCAGACCTGACTAACGAGGGGGTGACCATAGGTATGGAGCATTGATTTCCCATGTTGGTAATGACCAGGTCTAGGATATTGGAGCCCCTGGTGGGACTATGGATTAGTTGATCCAGGGCATTGGAATTTATGAATTCCAAGAACCGTTGCGCAAAGGTGTTGGGACATGAGTAGTTTTCCCAGTTAATGGCAGGGTAGTCCAAGGTAGAGGCATCCACGGGTTCCACAGGTGAAGCATGTCACGGCATACCAGACTCCAGATAGGTCTCAGTAGAGGCCTGCCAGTCAGAAGTAGTGGGTATCAGGAGCTGCAAAAGCACCTCACTGAGTACCGGCGAACTGGCTTAGGAGAAGCGTCATCAGCAGTTTTATAGGTTCATAGGTTCATAGATTAGTACTAGGCTAAGTGCCCTTGCGTGCCATTGTAAGCCTAGCCAATTAGTCCTTGTGAGACTCAAACCCTGCACCTTGTGCTTGTAAGGCAAACACCTTAACCATTAGGCCATCCTCCCAACCTCGATGGCCTGTCTCTGTCTTTTTCTTTGCGTTTTTTCGGAAACCCAGTAGTCGGATGGCTAACTGACATCATTTTTGGATAATTAAACTGAGAACTGAAATATTTAGAGGCAAAAATGTACCGACAACGGATAGTGCGCTGATTAAATAAAGCACAAAACTGACAGCAAGGCACATAGTGGTCAGGGCCTAGGCAAGGAATACAGTACAAATGAAAATCTTTAAGAGTTATTTGCTTTCTACAAGTAATGCAATTATTAACTTTTACTGACATTGGTAAGGAGCAAGGAAAACGTTCCCCAACGGGGTACTTAGCGTTAAGTTGAAGTCTTCGGTTCTGAAACTCGAAAACGAAAATTTCAGGAGTCGGACGACCAGCACTTGTGAACTGCTTCTGCTTCAGGCACTGCATGGCAAGAAAGACTGATGTATTGGCATCAGCTGCATGTTTTATATACCTGACAAACTGACGTCATGGAAGAAGCAACAGCAACCGACGCAGGACCCAAGACTTTGTTAATCAGGCCGACTGAGGGCAACCTGCCAGCAGATTACCCAAATGTAATGACTGTAACAGTGAAACATGAAGAACATCTGCAAATATTGTTTATTTTTCTTTTTGTCAAAAATGTTTTGTGCATTATGTGAGCAAGACCAATAGAATGTTCAAGGACAGGATCCTTGAACATGTTAGAGATATTAACAATGGTAAGGAAACCAATGCTTTGGCTAATCATGTTAAGCAGACTGATTCTACACATATTTTTAAGTTTTTTGCTATTCAAGCTATTCACCTTAATATACGAGGGGGTGATATAAAAAATTTAACAGACAGCATTGAGCAGAAGTGGATTCTCTCACTTAACGCTGAGAGATACCCTGGCCTTAATGGCACCACTTCTTTAAAACCCTTTTTGAAATCCCGTCGCATGAAATACTCAATATTAATTTTATGTATTTTATATACACTATATGCACAGAGGTGTGTGTATGTTTTTATATATATATATATATATATATATATATATATATATATATATATATATATATATATATATATATATGTGTGTGTATTTATATATAAAATAAAAAAAATTGCACTTCATCTGAAAACTGTATTTGTGTTTCTTCCTACTTTATTACCTTATTTTGCTTTTGCCTCCTCTTAAAAGTACTCAATTGAATTTATTCTGCTGCCTTTATTACTGCTTATTAGTAGCCTGATTAAATTGTAACTGTTATTCTAAGGCCCTTGGTTTAAGCACTTGGGCTTCAAACCAGTTGTTTTACATTAAGAAGGTTGTGGTCTGCACTGTTGTGGCAGGACAGGGAGCGTACATCCTTCTAAGTTGGGAACTGCTGACTGAAGGCTCAGTGTCTGTTATTCTAAAAGTGCATTAGTTCTGGGTTAAGGACTTGGGCTTCAGGCCAGTTATTTTACATTAAGAAGGTTTGTGGTCTGCACACTTGTGGGAGGAGAGGCTAGATTCTGCACTTCTGAGCTGGGAATTTCTGGTTAAAGGCTTATTGCGCATGCATACTTGAACTGTTTCTTTCTGAAATCGGTACGCCTTGTTTGCTGTAGCATAGACTAGATTCAGGCCGGCTGGATCTAGCTTTGTTTTTATAACGTGCACTGATCCAGGCCGTCTTTTTTGGAGAAGGTTTCTCTGTGCCCTAGTGGCAGGACTGTGCAGTTAGAACTTGTCTCATTGAAGACTGCTGGAACAGGGCTCAGTTTTAAGCTTTTTAACTGGTTAATTGGGTAAAGTGTTGTTTTGATTGTATCTGCTCTATTTTCTGGAAAAAAAAATATATATATATATATATATATATATATATATATATATATATATATATATATATATATATATACTTGTTTCTCGCCTTTCTGAACTAGTATAGTCCAGTTTTCATGTTACTGCTGAATCCAGGGCTGTGTTACAAGTTTCTGTGTTGCCATACCTTACTTGGATAGAAGGAAGCTTCTCTGTTCACCAGTGAGAGTGGGGAGCTTTGAGCAGCCTATCTGTCCCTGGAGGAGTGGTCTCAGCCCTGAAACTAGTAGCTTATTGGCCATTTTGGGCCAATTCCTATCTCTTTCAGTTTCCCTGCTTTAAAACCCGCATTTGCGTGGTTTTGCGCTATTTTGCGCATAGCGCAGCATCAGGCAGTGCAGCTTAAACGGGTTTAAACTATTCCTGTCTCCACAAAGTCTGTTCTTCACTTTTTCCCTTAGAACTATTCTAAATCTCAAAGTAAGCACTCTATTTTCATTCTAAAGCCTTGCACTTGCTCGCATAAGTAATCTTATAAGTAAGCACTAATAAACTAAAGCACTACACCCTCTTATACTCCCTTTAAGTACCTGGCTCCCTATTGGTCCTTTTTGATCAGTCAAAAAGTAGTTCCTTATACTATTCTGGCATGTTCAAAATTCAGTTTGGGGTTTACTCTCCAGTCCAGCTGGTGAATCTGGGAATTTTGAGGCAATGTTACAACTGCCTTATGTACACAGACCACCCTCTCCTCCTCCCAACAAGCTCAAATATATGTGAGAGATGCAACTATATAGCCAAACTGGAGGCTGAGCTCTCTCAACCCAGTACTGGCGCAGTCAGTCAGCAGGAGAAGGTAACCACACACACCACAAATCCAGTCTCACATAGACCTATCGCAACAGCAAACCAAACACATAAACACACAAAAACATACTCGGAGGCTCTAAATAAAAATCTGCCCAAGCAGCAAAGACCTCCAAAGCAGACATCCAAGCAACCACTACCCCACAACAATACCCACGTATCACAGAGTTCACAAAGTCAGTGTGCCACACAGTCACAGCCCTTAAGGCTAAACAACACACCTAATACACTTGTAATAGGTGACTCT